>NC_139354.1:21968459-22170959 GCF_055883805.1 Amblyomma maculatum
GTCACGTTCGCCGTATCCGGTAAGCAATTTCTTCTCGCAGCCAGTTGTTCGCCGTAAATCGCGCATGCGCACGCTTGTCTCTGTGCGATTGCGGAGAGGGAACTTGAGAAGCAAGGCGCCAGAGGTGGTGTTAGCCTGGGGCCACGCCTGAGGCATACTCGGCGGCTCGCGTCTATATGACGACGACGTTGGTTGGTTCATGAGAGACGTCGTGAATGCGATAAGCTTGTGGGGGCTTGCGTCCGGCGAGGAATGTTCGTGCCGAAGCAATTCCCTCGCTCGGGGCCCAATATGAGCCCAGCCGGCTCGCAGAATGCCCCCCCCCCCCCCCCCCCTCCTGCTCCATTTTCGTCGCGTCGTTTGTGCCGCAAACCGGAAGAATAGCTCGCAATCCACGTCGCGTCACCTTGCGTGCATATTTTCTCTCCCTCCATTATTTCCGTTTCCATGGCAACAGCGGCTCTGTCTCGCGTCGTATAGCCCTCCTCCTAGCAGGGTCTGCTCTCGCGACGCCGCGGCGCATCAAACAATATATAGTCTTACGGGGCACCTATAGCTTCTCTGAATGCGGAAGGAATATGAATGAGAGCGATCCCTGCAAAGTCTCGCTTATTTCTTCCCGACGCTCTCTTTTTCTTTTCTTTTTCGCATTGAGATTTTCAGGCGATGCCCAGCCCGTAAATGATCGAATGTTCCTGTTTTATGGCAGCTTGTCGCTAGAAACGAGACCCTGCCCTCTCGCCCATTGTTGCTCATCGATTCGATTCGCGGGCTTCTTGTAGGCCCGTGCATTACCTCTGCCCGAAGGATACGACGCGGCTGTGGCCCTCTAGGGTTCTGCATTGCTAAATCGATGTATAACGCGTAGTTTGCACTGGGAAAACCACTTTCAAGCTTAAAACGCCGATGCGCCATAACGATGTATCCGGTCTCGATGGAGTTCCGTCGGCCGCCGCATGCTGGCGCCACAGGATTTTTTCGACTAGGGTACTGCGACATTTTCGGTCGAACGAGCGCGCTTACACGCTATCGCGTAAAAATTCGTTCCTTGTGCTTAGCGTCGTCACAGCAATAGCAGTAGGCGCCATAACCGTCAAAGAATGTGGAAGAGCCGGAGGGAGGAGTGCATGGCGAGAGCGCAGGAATGGAGCGGCACTCTCAGTCTTAATAAGGGAGTAATTACTCATGTACATCCACCCATGCGCAGCTATACGGATACAAAGGAAAGCTATACAACGTTCTCAGAAGTTTCTAGGCCGTCAGTTGGTGGACGACGGCTGTTGTTGCGGCGCGCGTCTTTCTCTCACTCTTCCTTTTCTTTCTTCTCTATTTTCTCTCCTGTCTGCACGAGGCAGCGGAGGTGCGCCCGACTACTGTGCCGGAGTACCCGGGTTCGAACCCGACCTCGGCGGCTGCGTTTCGATGGAGGCGAAACGAAGAGGCGTCCGTGGGCTGTGCGATGTCAGCGCACGTTAAAGATCCCCAGGTGGTCGAAATTACTCCGTAGCCCTCCACTACGGCTCCTCTTTCTCTCCTTCCACTTTAACTCCCACCTTCCTCCCTTCCCTTACGGCGCACACACACACTCACTCACTCACTCACTCATCACTCACTCACTCACTCACTCACTCACTCACTCACTCACTCACTCACTCACTCACTCACTCACTCACTCACTCACTCACTCACTCACTCACTCACTCACTCACTCACTCACTCACTCACTCACTCACTCACTCACTCACTCACTCACTCACTCACTCACTCACTCACTCACTCACTCACTCACTCACTCACTCACTCACTCACTCACTCACTCACTCACTCACTCACTTCAGTTGTTTCTTCTGTTATATCTATTGGACATCTGTGTGGAATGCTTACGTGTTAAAGTTGAAAATAAGATTTTTATTACGTTACTCGTTTGTCACGCATGTAGTCTATATGGCGGGTGGGCTGCACAGGACGCCGTATCTACGCATTTCTTGCGAAGTAAAAATAGGAAAAATGAAGGAGGCCTTCTAATGGAGGGCATGTCCGAGGAAACAGTCCAAATCGCTTGTCCGAACAGGCCAGTGGAGAGCCCTGGAGTGGTTCGCAACCCCCCTCCTCCTCTTCTTACTTCTCGATACCGGCGTGCTGTCGATGATAACGGCCGTGCTTGCAGTAATCGACGTGTTTCTACCGCCGTGTTGCTTCTTCCGGAGATTCCGCTCGAGTGTCTCTGTACTGACCGCAGTTCGATCTCCGAACTGACGAAAACTTTTCCAGCATTCGAAGTTCTTGAGCGCCCGTTCCAGCGGCGCTATGTGGCTGAATGTCTAGTTTGAAAGGAAAGTTACCAAACTTTTCCCAATTTTTCTCTTCTCTATTACCGTCGTTTTGATATGGCTTTACCTCGCTTATACTCTTTTCTTCGTCTTTACTCTTTCATGTCAATATCTTTGAGGGGCACTTACGTATAGGGATCGATGACCGGCTCATTATGCGATAATTTTCACGCTGGACGTGAAAGCTTACCCGCATTGTTTTTTTTTTGTTTTTCAACTGCGACGATTAGGGGTCGCCGTTTTGTTATTTAGAGAACTTATAGAACGCTCCTGAATAGCACCCATATTTTCCTTCGAATTAATAACATTGCTATAAAGCGCATTGCCTTGCTGTAAAGTAAGGTGCACCTTCTTAAATTCCTCGAGTCCTACAACTCTGTCGCGGTGGCTCAGTAATTTAGGCTCTAGACTCCTGGATCCAATGAAGCTGGGTCAAATCCCGGCCACGGCGTCCGCTTTTAAATGGAGGCGAAAAGCAAGGCACCCGTGCACTGTGCAATATGTGTGCGTTAAAGGTCAACTCCGGGTAGTTTTTTTTTTTTTTTTAAACATTTTAAGTCTCTGATCTCATCACATTAGCCTCAAAGTCCCTTTTTTTTGGTGCAAAATAACAATTTCTTTTTTCAAAATTCCAAGTTGAAATATTTGAAAAAAGCAAGAACGATGAAACCGAAGGTATATAGGTATCAATCAACCTATGACTTCACGACATACAGGTTATGACGTCAGGCCGCAAAGGCAATCAAATCCAGGATCATTATTTTTCTGTAACGACCGAAAACAAGTTTTAAAATTTGTCCCGCAGCAAACGCGGTGCGACTGTAGACGGTCGTGCACCGAGTGACGTCATGCGTTTAATGTTTTTCGTGGAAATCTCCCTTATTGATGCCAGAAATTGAGAATTAATAAAATTCGTTTGAGCTGCAACAAAAGCATTGCAGCGCTGGGTAATTTGGTAAACATGACCAAGGGATTCAGGAGAACGTACCAAAAAAGTTTCAGTAAAATCCGGTAAGGTTGAAAAAAAAAAAAAACGACGCCCGAAATTCCCACTACGGCGTCCCGACTCTGTTTGAGACGCAGGCTATTGGAGGCGCCGTATAGGGAAGGGTTCTGGAACGTTCAACCACCTGGGGTTCTTCAACGCGCACTGACATCGCACAGGCATGCACACGGGCGCAAAGCGGCCGCCGAAACAATCCCGTAAACCCGCATATTCCGTATGCTCGGAATATACGCAATTTGGCGTGGAGTCGCAGTCTACATTGTACCCGAATGCATCTGCACTAACTAACAGAACCTGTTCTCATTGCCAAACATGCGCTCGTTTAGCGAGGGATTCGTACATGCAGTAAGGAGTGACAGCTTGTGTATTCCGTCCTTTCTGTACTCGCGAGCTGTCGCGGGTTTCAAAATCCGTCGAATCGTAGCGCTCCGCTTTCACCTTCGGGACGGGGCCGCCCTTTCACCTTTGACAGTGCCGTAATGACGGAGGTCGCACGTATTTGACGCCGCGATAATCGGTCCAAGAAACGCCATTGTGCCTCACACCGTCAGTCGGCCCGCCCGGTCGGCGACGGCGTGCGAATTGTGGCTCTCGTGCGCACACCCAGGGTTCTGCGCCTTCCTTACACGATTTACACGACCGGTTGTGTCGAAAAAAAAAAATACATAGAAAAAAATTGCAGAGAAAGAAACCAGATAGAAACCAGCCGCGTCACTCGCTGACGTTTCTCGATCCGTCTTCGACCCGACCGCTTTTACCGTGTGCGATGTCTTGCCATCTGAAAAACCACTGTATACGTTTCTTCGTACAATTTGAGAAAAGCGCTATACACAGAGGGAACCACCGCAACTCCGACCGGGGGTATATGCGGACAATTCTGGGACGCGTGTTATGCGTGTCCGCGCTATACTCGACGCGCGCGCGCGTTTTGACGTGTGTAACCGCTTTTGAGGGGCGCTCGCGATGTCTCTGAATGGGGCAAAAAACAACAAAAAACAAACAAAAGCAAAACGAAAAACATTCTTGTCGCGGATGCGCGCGCGCGCCTCAGGTGTGTTTCGGGGCCGCCGCGGGATCGCTGGATTCTTCGGGACGCTTTGTTGTGCGTGACAAATTCATCCTTGTTCCCCACTTTCTCCTGCCCCCCCCCCCCCCCCCTACTTCCCTCTCTCTGTTACCCTTTCTGCGTTATGCGCGTGCCTGTTTGTGTATTGCTTTCGTATACGGGTGGGTGCCTGGTCATGGCGTTGTTGTTTGCTTGTTCGCTTGCTCTGTCGGATTTGATGCAGAGGAGGTGACGTATGCGTTATATGGAGGGGGCTGGCGGAGACGAGACGGAGAGTGGAAATGGGGAGCGGGGGGGGGGGGGGGGGGGGCGGAGGCTGTGGCGACAAAGGTGTCCCGTTGTGAGCCCATTGTCATGGTGATTCCCCTGGCCTGTGTTATGTTGCGCATTGGGGCGGGGCGCTGCGCTGCCGACGCGGCTCTGGGTCGAGACAGCAGGCAGGGAAAGGCGAGGCGGAGTGATAGATAAATAAAATGAAAAGAAAATAGGGGAAGGAAGGCAGTCGGGCGAACAGATGGCTCATCGCGATCGAGCGTCCGCAGGGAACGAGTTGGCGATTGGTTTACGAGGTGCCGTTTTCTTGCCGTGCATTACATGTCGGACATACTAATAGAGAGATTTAGCACAGCGTGATCCAGATCCGCCACCGCGCGTTCCACTGCGCATGCCCAGATCACTTTGATGCCTATAGATGGCGCCACATACTTGATGTCGCCACATACTTGATGTCGCCACATTGACCTGCCGCATCGGAACCAATCAGCTTTTGCGCGCCCCGCCCACGAGCGGTAGAGGGTCGCGGTGGCGGATCGCGGATCACGGTATGCTAAATCTATCTAATAATCGCCTCAGAGAACGTGCGTTGTCCCTTGTTGACGTGATGAGAGTGGAGATGAGGCATGGTCGTTTCAGGTTCTAATTTGGGTAAAGAAGGGCCACTTTCAGGATTTCAGTGGGTTACGACCTACCGTTTTTTGTTTCTCATCTCGCGAGGCCGTATTTGGGCATAGCCCTCGTCACAGCGAACTTCACTTGCTGGTTAGCTTTCCCGTATGCCAGTGTGGTGCGCGGGAGCCTGTTACAATGTCGCCTTATGCAGGAACCAGTGCGCGCAGGCGCAATTTATCACAGGTAAAATTGCGTACCAGTCGTGCACTAGGCGTGTGTGGTTCAGTAACGTCCCGTCTACAACTAACTCGCTGTGCTCCAAGATTAATTTGCTTTTCGGTACCACTCGAGCCCGTCGCCTGAACGATGATAAAATAAAATAAAGAAATGTAACGAGACGAGCTACGGGCTCATAGCAGGCAGTGGTACCTAGGCCACGAGACATGCATATCTACCCCCCCCCCCCCCCCCCCCCCTCCGTCTCATGTTCCGAAGCTGTACTGGCGTAGCCTTGCGTGGCCTGTAGTCCTTAGCCTGTTTTGCTCGCAGACCAAAGGTCGTGCGTTTGAATCCGGCCTGAATGTTACAGTTCAAACCACTTTCGTTGCACGCGTGACGTCACGTTTGCACGTGAAAAATTTGTGACGTGTTTGAATTTCTCGCGCGAGCGCATGTTGCCGTGACGTCGCCATGACAGCGTCGGCCAGTGGGGATTTTCGCGACAGGACGCCGCGGATCTGTGTCGACGGCCCAAATATTCGCTGAACGTTGGCCTTGCAGCTGTCGCTTTAACAAAATAATCTCCGGTCAGCCCTTCGGGGGCCGAAACTGTAAAGCGATCGACATTTGCTGATTCTCGAACCGGAAGCATTGGTCGTTCGCTGCCCCCCCCCCCCCCCCCCCCCCCCCTCTCTCATTCTTATGTGACCGTTGACTTGAATGGCTTCCGCAAACCAAGCGCGCAGGGTTATGAACTGTAGCAGTATCGTAGAGTGTTTGCGAAACGAAAGCACTCGCCCTTAAAAAAAGAGAAAAGAATGTCGGACGTGCACTCCGAATGGCTGGCCCCCTTTCTTCGCCGTCGCCTTATCTCCCCGGTTGCCCCTTCACACCGTGCACGAAGGAGTAAACAACAACTCGTTACACGCCCTAATCGCCGTGGCTTCGGCGCTGCGCTGGCCAGGCCCCTGCTGTTGTCGGTCAGATTGTGACTGCCAGTGCGAGGATGCCGCGCTTTCCCCGAGCCGGATGACTCGCGAAAAAAATAAAAATTAAAAATCAGTAGTGTGTATGTACTCATGTGATAGAGAGATGCATCAACGAGCGGTGTATCATCAATCCTGACGCTGTGCGAAGGACGCGCATTGCTCGATCGGAGCGTTCGCGAGAGCTGCCTCACTATCCTGAGCAGCGTATGCACTGCTGGCGTTATGCCGCGTCCCAACAGGATGAGGAGGTTTTAGGGTTTGTACCTCCCACCCCTCGGATCATCGTCGCCTCTTCCCGTACGCCAGCCGCGCAGATCCGGCCGATGCATACATCCACCCCTTTTGGATCAATAAATGTTTGTCACCACCACAGCCGCGCGCGGCTAGCCCAGCTTATTCCTTCCCTTGTTCCACGGATATGCGCCATATGTAAATTTCTGCCGTTCGCGGTTATGCTTTGTTTATTGGGGAAATGCAGTGTGTTGACGGATCAAATATCGAGGACTCAGGAATTGCTGGCGAGTGTGCGTGCTATTTCACCTTTCTCTCGATCCCTTATCCCTTCCACGGGGCTAGTGAATTCGTCATTCGAACCCCCCGAGCTCTAGAAACGCTAGGGGGTCGGAATGTTGGCCATTCTTGTACGCGTTTCTTCGCGGCCATTTTAGCACCGTTTCTTACCCGAATGCCTACAATTTTTGGGCAATTTTTCTTTTAGACAGTTGGCCGTGACTTATTTGCGTTTGTCACGAGAGATTAATTGAGAAGAGTGGAGTGCGATGTGGATGTTTAGATTTGGCCTGCCGAAGCAATCTTTTTTTGCGCAACGAGGCACCGTGTAAAAACGGCCGCAGCGTGCTGTCGGGTCTCGAATCCATGACCCTGAACCTCCGTGCATATAGACGCGCGGTTTGGTCACGTTTGGCTGTGTTCGCGGTGGCTGTGATAGTCGCTTCCACGGCGGCCGCCTATCGATAAAGCGCTGCTCTTATTGGTGATCTGCCGCTGGCATGTGCAGCTTTCAAGAATCTTATTATCGATTCGGATCGCTGCTTCACAGGTATACGAGTAGTCGAGAGCGTGCGTCCTTCGTGCTCTCTCTCTGACTTCTTGATGATGCGGGCTCTCAAAACACGTCTAAGTTATAACTCTATCTGAAGCGTGTATGAGATTGCCGTCGTAACTGTCGACTCCTTGAATGGCGCTCATGTATGGTGTTGCAGAGTGCTTCGTCATGAAGGATCCACCTGAACAGGTCCCGGAAGCCCATGACGTTGGTAGTAACCTTATATGCAGTGCTGAAGAGTGCAGAGGCGTTCACGCTTTGCGCCCTGCCATTTCCCTATCCCCCTAATAGATAGGGTCATCCTATTCCCGATTGTGCAGCACTACTGTCTCGGACCCAGGCAGCGGGCACCTACGTCTGTTATCAGCCCAGGCAGCGGCCACCTACGAGGAGGAAAGGAGGGTGCCGCTACGTCAAGCAACGCGACACGGATGCTTGGCTCCGTCTGTGCGGTGCAGTGGAGACTAGAGCACGCGTTGTTTGGAGTCATGTTTTCACGTGGGCGCTGCCATAATTGCCGCTTGGCTGCCGCACCAGCCAGTGGCAGGAGGAAAGGGCACGCTGTTGCTTTCCTCCTTGCCCGTTGGCTTAAACTAGTCGAATGGTTTTCGTCACACTTCAGTAGCAGTCGCGGCAGCGCCGGCGAGGTCGGCCCTGTCTTCGTATCTGCGCTTCGAGGCCGGTCCGGTTCGAATCCGGGTACTATACGGCACGGTAGTCGGGCGTCGTAACCACACTTCACCACCACGGGGCTTGCCGCGATGACAGGCTTCAAGTTTTCGCTGAATTCCTGTTGCGCAACTCCGTAACTGATTTAGTCATATTTTTTTTTTTCGGGAAAATTTATTCGTCGACACTGTCGTGTCAGTTACTAGAGTGATTTATTAGAGAGATTTAGCTTACCGTGATCCGCGATCCGCCACCGTGGCTGTCTACCGCGCGTGGGCGGGGCGGTCAAGCTGATTGGTCCCGACGCGGCAGGTCTGTGTGCCGACATCCAGTATGTGGCGCCATCTGTCGGCGTCAAGGGTGGTCTGGGCATGCGCAGTGGAACGTGTGGTGGCAGATCCCAGTAGCGGATCGCGGATCACGGTAAGCTAAAACTCTCTAATAATGTATACGCATCGCCACGTAGTGCAAGTATGAATATGAAAGCTCTGTGACAGCCGTAGCGTTTTCAATAGAAACTACTATGTCGTCTGTATTATAACCTCCTCGGTCGTCTGCCCACTCAAGCCCTTATAGGCTTTGCGGGGTAGTGAAGGCGGCGTGCACCGAAGAAAAACTGCGCGTGGTTCCTGACGTCACTCCTGGACCGCTGATAATGGGTCAAGGCTCTCTTATCACTCCCCTTATTATTATTTTTTTTTTGTCTCTCGCGTGACGCCGGTTTTGCGATGAGCAATCAGCGAACGCGTTTGAGATAAACTCCGCGGGAGAGGCCCATCATTGACGTGGTATCTCCACCTTTTACCATGCCAGATAGCGGGCGATGATGTCGTGCGAATGGGGGCTCAGCGACTCCTTAGCCTAGGGATCTTCCGCTTACAAAACTTACATGGCCGATCGCTCCGTGTCTTGAATCGCCGCCCGAGATATAAGTGTGCTTTTTATCTCGCTACTGATTACGTCAGTTGATCTTCTGGACTAGTTGGAACTCGTAGATGGGATTTTGCTGCGACGTCAGCACGCGGTGCATTCTATCTACGCGGTGTTTTTCGGTGGGGATGGGGGGGGGGGGGGGGAGGGGGAAGGTAGGTACACGTTAAAGAACCCCAGGTGGTAGAAATTGCCGGAGCCCTCCACTACGGCGTTGAGTCGCTTTCGGACATTAAGCTCTATAAACCAAACTAAACTGGATTCACTTCCCTGACCCGCTGTGCTCCCTTCCTGCCTTAATGTTGCACCTGTTTTTACACCCGGCGTGGCTGCAGGGTTTAAAGTCTCAAATCTGCGCATGGGCGCTGTGAAAGACGCCGTAGTGGAAGGCTCCGCTCAGTTTCGACCATCCGGGGTTTTTTAAACGCCCGCTGACATCGCACAGTTCAGGACGCATTTAAAGGCCGCCGTTCCAAGTCGTTTTGGTGGCGCATTGGATTAACGCCACCGATCTCTGCACTGATGCCACCTAAACATCTGTTCGACTCCTCTGTTGTAATTTGTATTTTGAATATTTTTTTTTGCAATTGCCTTCACCGTAATTATATTCTGCCTTCAGTGAGTATATGTTAACTTTAGGTGGCGTTCACAGACGCCTTTAAGTAACAATCGGTATGGCAACAGTTGCACTAAGCAATTACTTTCCCCATAATCATTTCCTGCCTCAGTGAGTGTATGTTACCTTTAGGTTGCGTTCAGAGAGACCTTTCAGCAACAATCGTTTAACTCGCTTAAAGCGTCGTCTGCTGCAGTGCGCCTGCAGGATGTGGTTTGACAATACGCTGCCGGGTCAGGCAAGCGTACTCTTTGGCTAGCGGCGAAATTTAGACCGTGCATGCTGACAGCATATTTTTCAATGGACACCGAGGACAGCTGCAGCGCTTGTCCCCCCACCCCCCCCCCCCCCATTTTTACAAAAAAATAGTTTTACGGCTGAATAAATCCGCTCGACTGAACCGCCACACCGAAAAGGACGAATTGAAGGAATGGCGAGATATTTGAAGAAAAAAAAAAAACGAAAGAAATTATCGTCGAACGCCCGCAGTTTCCTTGCAAAAATCAGCCGATTAGTGGTGCACGTGTATTTCGTTCTCGATCTTTTCGATAGTCTGATATACGATTCAAGAGAAAAGTAAATTTGCTCTTCGAATGTTCCCGTATGGAGCCAACTGTGTCGGCCGATTTCCCTGGGCCTGCCTGCGGGGCACTGCATGCGAGGCGTGCCATTGGCTGAAGTTTGCTGGGGTTCTTTAAAGGCCCACTGTCCACCCTCCGGTCGAAAATATTTTCTTCCCCGGTGACTGTGAGACTTCGCCCCTAGAACGCAAGGCCGCAAAATGTTTTTGAAAAGAGTAACTAATAACGCAGTTACAGCCACCTAAATAAATTGGTTCACAGGAAGGGAAAGGCGCAGTAACTGTCACACTTGCTCTGTGGACACCCGAACCGCGCCGTAAGGGAAGGGAGGGAGGTGGGAATGAAAGTGGAAAGAGAGAAAGAGGAGCCGCAGTGGAGGGCTACGGAGTAATTTCGACCACCTGGGGATCTTTAACGTGCGCTGACATCGCACAGCACACGGACGCCACTTCGTTTCGCCTCCATCGAAACGCAGCCGCCGCGGTCGGATTCGAACCCGGGTTACAGCCACCGCAATCACCCGATTCTATCCTGCCTCTCTCCTTCCGCTCCCTCGCAAAGGTTTTTCACTCTCCTGCCTGAGGTCGTCTAGCCTCCGCAATACAAATTCCCCTTCCTCCTCCGCGTTTGGCGGGAGGTGGGGCGTGGCTCTCCGCGGCGCGAAAAAAAAAAAAAAAAAACGGTCGAGGGAGCGCGCGCCGCTGGATTCAGTCTGGCCGTGGCGAGGGAAAAGCGCGCTGCGAGCGGTAGACACCCATCCTTCTCCCGTCAGTCAGCGAGACGGACCAATGGACGTCGTTCACGGTACGTACGTCATTATCGGGTCCCGTCGGGCCAGCGCAGGGAGCGGTGAAGCTTGCTTCTCAAAGGAGAGCATGAGGGAGCTTTGAATTGTATTTTCGGTGCTTTGCGGCGCGCGCGTCGCTGTGGAATTTTGCACAGACTATCTCCGGTACCTGATCGAAACACTGGGCTCCTTTTCTTAAAAAGGGCTTTCCCTGGACAGTGGCCCTTTAACGTTCACTGACATCGCACAGCACACGGGCGCCTTGCTTTTCGCCTCCATCGAGAAGCGGCCGCCGAGGCCGGGATTGGATCCCGCACCCTTGGGAACAGTAGTCGAGCGCCGTAACCACTGCGCCACCCCGACGTTGAAGTGTCAACGTTGCAGTTGCACCTGCCGTTTTTTTTTTTTTTTTTTTTTTTTTTTTACCTTTTCTTGAATTGCATCTTGATCGCCGTAGTGTGTCGATACAGCCGGAAAACTTCGGTCTGTCCTCAGGTGTCCCTTTGGCGTGCAGCCACACTAGTCAGTGGTCGAACGTTCGTTAGAAGCCGTAGCAGTGGTGAGAGCTTCCACGAGTGCGCATATTCTCGCGCACTGACGTAACCGGACATGGATTGAGACATTTGTTGTGCGCGTGCGCAGCAATACGCTGCGAGGGACCCGCCGAACACGCTTATCGACACCGCTCACTTGCGCGACTGCCTTTTTTTTTTTTTGCTTGTAGGGACCGAACATTCGCAGATTTGTTCGCGCGTGTTCAGGTGTAAAAGGCCGGCTCTAGATTATTAATGTTGCCACGTTCCGTCCACGGGCCACACTGTGAAGTATACTGCGTGATTGGAGGCCAGGGCTGGATCGCCCGCGAATGTGTTCTTCGTGTTGTCCTCTCGTGTATGAGTCTTGGTTGCGCTTGTCTTTACGGACGCGAAAAAAAAAAATGTCCTTATTTCTTTATTCATATCCTTGTGTTTAGAAGCTCTGCGAGTATATACCTAGCTCCTCCCGTTTTGCCGATGCTGCGATGCAGCGAAAATTACCGATAGGGACGCGGAACTCTTCAGCGGGAGGCGGCGGTGCTTACAGGATCGCTGCCAAGAGAAAGTATGACGTTCCGATTTACTTCCGTTTCCGTACCTCTACCTTATGGTCACGTGCCCAAGCGCTTGCACCCTTCCCATGTCGGCGGAATTCTACTCGGCAGTCAGCGGGGCTACCGATACCCGGGCGGAAATGAATCGGGGCGATAAGTATATCGTTGCATTACCTCGGCAGCGTTTTGAATTGGGCCTTTGCAGCTGGCTTGCAGTCCTGCGAGCAACTCCACTCCTCCATTCCCGCATCTCCCTATTCTTCCTTGTTTCATTTTTTTTTTTGTAAACGTGGGTTATTATATATTGCTTGCACATTGCCGCCATATTTGGCTGGATTATACGACCCTCGTCGAAACCCGGCGCGGCCCCTGCTTTTCGTCTTATAATCTCCTTTGTGTGGAGGTTCCTCTTTCGAGAGGCGATAGATTCCGCCGCAACTGCGAATGAGGCACCGCGCGGGCGTTGATTGCGTTCCAAAGTGCTATGAGTTCCTCCTGAGAACACCTATGATGGGTTGTTTACGCAAAAAAAAAAAAAAAGTAAACTTGTTAAAAAGTAGCGGCGGGGTTCCCCGAAACGCCTGGTATCTGGAAAAAAGAGTTCGTTTATGGACACCATAGCTGCGGTGTGTTTGTATGGGGCGCTGGTTCTTGATGCGCCTCGCGTGACGGGTTATGCCCAACGCCCTCCTCCGCGCCCTTCGCCCCATCCATTCCCTCCCCATCATCGTGCAGCAGTGTAATTGGCCGCTCGGCAGCTCCCTCATCGACGCGCCCAGAATACCCCTTCATTACGGCGACCTACCTTCATGGTGGGGCCTTTGTCTTTCTGTCGAATTGCTTTCAGCGCTTCGCGACGCCTTGGCGGCGGCACTGGATGCACGCTCGGTCGGCGTCGAGGGAAAGCGCTCTTGTTATTCGGCGCTCATTGCACCTGTGTTCTATCTCCCCCTCCCCCACCTTCCACTAAGGTCTGAATGAGCTCGGGATGCCGACTTTGGCGCTAGCTCCTTGATGTGCTCAAGTCAGCGGTTTTTCAGTGCAGGCGTTAGCCGTGTCCTCGGCGCTGATTTCGCTCAGCTGCTCTCGCGTTGTATAGAAGTGCCTCCATGTAGAAGTAGGTCGTCATCATTGTCGTCTTTGGCAGAGCGCGTGACGTACTGTCGTGTTCTCTGACGAGGCATTGTGAGTCGGTGTCGATGATTTCAGGCTAGAGTAAAGCTCCGAAAGTCTGCGGTTTCGAATAGGGAGCTGTGCCGTGTGTTGGAACGAATCCTAGCGTAAAAATGTCAAGTTGTTGTTGTTATGGCTGTAGAAAGAAGGAAAAGAAAATGCACGGGCCTGCTACTGGCTCTGCGGCTGAGCCACCTTCGCTACCTCGTGCAGGCAGAAGAGAAAATAGAGAAGAAAGAAAAGGAACGGGGAGGGAAAGACGCGCGCCGCAACAACTGCCGTCGTCCACCACCGAAACGGTGGCGAGTGCAACGACGGCCTACAACAGATAAAAATTCTGCGGCAGGCTAGCCCCCGCCGCGAGCGGCGGTGACCTACCTGTCCCAGCCCCATCAGGGGAGTACCACTCAGAAACGTCATGATCACCTGCTTTAACAGCCTCTTTGAAGACGCTCTTGAACACCTGGATGCATGCGATGTTTTTTTTTTTTCCCCCACAACGTTCACGTCACGGAAACCGCCGCGTCGACGCAAAGTCCAGCTCAGGACACACATAGTGAGCAAAGAATAGGCGAGCTTCGCCGCTTATAGTCCTCTACGCAGAAGCAAATGTGATAAGCGAGTGGAAATAACCTTAAGAGTGAGGTTTGTCAGAACGGCGAAGCTCTTCCTTTCTGTTAAAATGGCGGGGATGCTCATTTGGACTCCACTGAGCTAATTGTAACATGCGTACATATAGGTCTCACGAGGGTTTACATGTTCGAATGAATGAAGACGCATACCTCGCGGAATGCCCGCTCAGCCGCTGATTAACAGCGGCGAGGTTATCTTGGACACATTTCACTTCAAGGAGGAAACACGGACGTATCGACCTGCTATGTGGTCGTGTACTCACAACAAGCGAGATTCGTGCTTGGTGAAGCGTTTATTTTCACGATAATGACATTACAGTTAAAATAACATTAGAGAGTTTTAGTTTACCGTGATCCGCGATCCGCTACAGTAGAGAGATTTAGCTTACCGTGATCCGCGATCCCCACCGTGACCCTCTACCGCGCGTGGGCCGGGCGCACAAGCTGATTGGTCCCGACGCGGCAGGTCTATGTGCCTCCGACATCAAGTATGTGGCGCCATCTGTTGGTGTCAAGGGGATCTGGGCATGCGCAGTGGAACGCGCGGTGGCAGATCACGCTAGCGGATCGCGGATCACGGTAAGCTAAATCTCTCTAGTGATCCGCCGCCGCGCGTTCCGCTGCGCATGCCCCGATCCCCTTGACGCCGATAGATGGCACCACATACTCGATGTCGGTAAATTATAAAGGGACCTTAGATATCGGCTCGTAGACCTGCCGCGTCGGGGGCAATCCGCTTGTGCGCCCAGTCCACGCGCGGTAGAGGGTCACGGTGGCGGATCGCGGATCACGGTAACTAAATCTCTCTTTTGTTAGTTCAGCGACTAATCCAGGGAGAGGAGCTGAGGGTGGGAACTCGCACGTTGTTGCGTGTTTCTGAAGATTTTAAAGAGACAGAGCACGGAGGTAAGTCTCAGAGAAAGAGCCTCCAGCCCAGAATTTTTGCCGACCCGTACTTGAGAAGTATACATTTCCATCCTCTTTGGGAAACGCTATCCCTTGCTCGTGTCTGATGTTTTTAGCCGGTCATCAAATAACGAAGGTCCCTTCTCGTTGCATCCTCTACGCCCGTGTACAGTATATGGGCCGTTCGTTCCGAAAAGGTCACGGCTCTGTAACCCGTTCCCCTTTACCTTCCCCCACCCCTCCGCCAGACCAGGTACATCACTCTTGGACGGAGGAGAAAACGACTGGGCGGGTCGCGCGACCTACGAGATGGGGCGTCGTTGGTCGTAGTGAGGGGGAGGCTTACAAAAAAAAAAAAAAGAAGAAAAAAAAAAAGGAGGGATAAGTGACAGCCTGGCATCTCACTTCCTCCATTCCCCCGCTCGGAGGGGAAAAAAACTGGGTCAAAGTCGCGGTCCGCGGGGCACGCCGCCGGGGACCTTTCCGTGGGCATTGGTGCTCCGTGCCCAAACACCTTCGCTGTCCGTTCTTTTCTCGCTTTGCTTTTCCGGTTCCGGGTGCGTAGGTATGTGTTCTCATTTTTATTTTTTGTTTCTTGTTTCTCCGCACAACGATGCGCTGTCACGGCGGTGTTCTTTGCGGTCGGTTCATTTGGCGGCGCGGGTGGCACTCAATCGAGCCGGCATATATATATATATATATACGGCTTCGGCAAGAAAGAAGCCTGGTATACGCCCTCATCAGGTTAAAAATACAAAAAATCCTCGTTGTCATTTCATTGATTGCATTGTTGATGGGTTGATTTGCGCTGGCTGAAGATCCACTGTTGTTTGCAAACCTGAAGACTTTCGAATTACTAGCGTTACCACTACCGTAGTAAGTGCCAGGCTTGCCCGATTATCCGCGAATTGCGCAAATCCCTGGCGTATTTGTGAAGCGATGTGCAGTACCTTGATGTCACCTGTGCATGCGGAATGTTCCAGTCGCAAGATGCAAGAGAGCGGAACTTGTGTCCTTCGTTCGACGTCCCGAGGAGTGGACATTTCGACGCGTGTACACTTTCAAGAGCACTCGAGGGTAGACCATTGCACTGCGAAGCCGCTGCAGTTGTGAAACACTAGAGTCTGTCTCACTGCGTCGGGCGCGGCCTATAGAACAAATGGCAGTAGCAAAGACAACAGGCGTGGAGTATATATCCGCTCTGTTGGGCGAAAGCAACTACTATCGAGTTGTGTACAGCGTAGATTAAGCGTGCATGTTTCACCTGAGACTTTCCGCAAGTTTTATAGAATGTGATTTTCGAGTTCGAAGACCGCTTTCCTCAGCCTATATTATCGTCATGGGTGTGGTGCGTAGCGCTATAACAAAAACGTGCTAATTGGCACGCTGGTTAAATAGTTATGAATAGTTTATTTCTAACTATTGCTTCGAGGCTCCTTATTTATTCTGTTATTTCTGACCCACCGCAAATAATATCTTCCTTCCTTTCCTTTTCCTTCCTTCCTTCCCTTTCCTTTTCCTTCCTTCCTACCTTCCTTCCTTCCTTCCTTCCTTTCTTTCTTTCTTTCTTTCTTTCTTTCTTTCTTTCTTTCTTTCTTTCTTTCTTTCTTTCTTTCTTTCTTTCTTTCTTTCTTTCTTTCTTTCTTTCTTTCTTTCTTTCTTTCCTTTGCTTTGCTTTGCTTTGCTTTTTTCCTTTCTTTTCCTTCTTTCCTTTGCTTTCTTACTTATATATATATATATATATATATATATATATATATATATATATATATATATATATATATATATAATACTTGGAATGATTTTTATTATTGTTGCTGTTACTGACACTGCCACAATACGCTTTCACTGTTAGGTGAGGTGCTTTCAATATTTTTGTCTTTTTTTTTTCTGTTTTCATATTCCAGTTCAAGATTACGTCTGCCACGTCGGGTTGCTCGTCACCGCGCGTCGAGGCGGTTTGGAAAATGGCCAGGATGTTTGTTGTTCTCGGCGGCTGGAAATGCGCTGCGGCGCGATACGTATCGCTCGTTCCGAGCGAGTCGCGTCAGGTTTTGCAATTCTTGACAGCCGTCGCTTTTTGTATAGTTAGACCTGTCAGCTAGGCTCTCTCGAGCTCGCTTACTTCCCGAGATGCGTTTATTTTTTTTTTTTTTTAATTTTTAACGGCACTTTTCAACTGCTGTTTTCGAGCGGGTTAATTACCCGTCCCCTTTCAGTTGTCTGGCATCCGCAGGGACCTTTTTAAACTCGTCAGCGTAAACAAGGAGTGTGCCGGCTTAGAGCTGTCACCACGGAGTCGGTTGTTTCCGTATGCCGTGCATAACGTGAGAAGTACCTAATGTTATTCGATACGCGAAGCAAAAATCTCTCTCTCTCTCTCTCTCTCTCTCTCTCTCTCTCTCTCTCTCTCTCTCTCTCTCTCTCTCTCTCTTTCTCTCTCTCTCTCTATCTCTCTCTCTCTATTTCGCGTTCTCCATAACTCAACTTACCCAAGGATGCGGGATCGAATCCCGGGCGCGGCAGCCGCTTTTCGATGGAAGGGAAAGGCAAGGCGTACGTGTGCTGTGCGACGTCAGTGCGCGTTAAAGAACCTCAGGTGGTTTAAACTTCCGAAACCCTCCACTACGCGGCGTCTCTCATAGTCTGCGTCACTTTGGGACATTGATGTCCATAAACCAAACCTCTAACGTCATATTTTGCTAGAGCTTCTTGGCGGATAATTCTACGCTGTCGCATTAAATGAGTGCACATTTACGGGGTACATGACTTCTTTTTTTTTTTTCATGTCTGAATTGGAATGATATAAGACATCGCTATGCGCGCACTGTGAAGTGGCATATTGCTGTGCATCTGCTGCATATTTTGCGATCGAATTTCTTCTCTCATACTGTTTTGGGTTTTCAGCAGCCGAGTGGTAACTGTGACGTAAAACTGGACTTAAGCCCTCGTGTGAGTCATGTCTCAAAACTACTTCGTCGCTTTAATTAATCCCTTACGCTATAGCCTGTGCCAAAAATATACGGATCACAAACCGCCTCACGGGACCGTGAACTAAAGTCATCGCCTCATTATGCTGTCGTAATTTTGGCTGAGCAAGGATTTGCGGACGTTCTTTTTTTTTTTTTTTTTTCTTTTGCCATTCGTTCGCATTACATTCCAGACACAAGAACTCCGGGCTCACGTACACGCTCCCACCTTTTTAAACGCACTGGACCGCAGCGGAGCTATTTAACGTCTGTATCTCAAAATTAGGCTGGTTAAGTATTCCAGTCATCACATTGCGCGGTGAAATTAGGTTTTGTTTGTGATATTCGGTTATATTACATTTTGCCCCGCCATGGTGGTTCAGTGCTTAACATGTCCGACAACTGCGCCGGAGTATGCGGGATCGATCCCGACCGCGAGCGGCTGCGTTTCGATGGATGCGAAACGAATGGGCGTCCGTGTGCTCAACGATGTCAGTGACACGTTAAAGTACCCCAGCTAGTCGAAAATTCTGGAGTCTTCCACTACAGTGTCTATCACAGCCCGAGTCCTTTTGTTTTTGTGACGTTAAGCCCTATACTAATCAAACCGAACCTTGTATTACGTTTTGTGAGTTGCATGATCCCTGCGGATGTGTACTTCCTCGCATCAACTCGAACGAAACTTGTGTGCAGCACGAACGAACGAAGAAAGGAAACGGTCATTTACATAGGAGGACGAAAATAAACCGCATGCGACTGACGCAGGAATTATCGCCAGTCAAAGGGTGTCGAGAAACGCCTTTGCGAGAGCTAGGCTAGTACAGAGCGCGCTCAGAAAGTTGCTCCCGTATAACAGGCTGTGAAGAAGTCACACACAGCGCGAGACACGGGAACAAAAAAAAAAAAAAAAGGCGCGCACAGCCGCTGTTTCTTCTGGTTTCCGATCACAGGGCTGCTACAGAATCGCCCAATTGCGTTACAATTCGTGTTGCCTTCTTTGTACCGCTCAATGAGGACCCTGTAGTAGATTACCTTCAACGACAAAGTGGGCCTCCGGATCGAGCGTGGAATGCCACATAAGCCTCTCGAATTCACAGTGCCCTAACGGCAACTGAGCCGCCGATCGAAGCAAAGAGGACCTCGCTATCGACTTCCGAGAGCTCAGGCCTGAACCCTTACCGCGAGGGAGCATTATCGTCGAAATATACCGGCAACGTATCGCTGGTCGCCCTTCACGCTGTTCTCTTTCTTCATTTTTTCTCCAATTTCTCATGTCACAAAGTCAGTGGAGAAACAAAAAAGCAGTCACCTTGACAGAGCCTAACAACGCCGGCAACTATATTTTCAAGGACTCGGATATTTATACGGCTGTTAGCGTGACAAATGTGTGTGTGTGTGTGCGTGTGTGTGTGCGTGCGCGCGCGCTCGCGAAGGGGGCGGGGAGGTGTCAAGGAGAATTAGTACACGCGGGAAAGGTTGCAAACGCAGCTGTCTCCCCAAATTGGGCACGATTAGATCC
This sequence comes from Amblyomma maculatum, assembly GCF_055883805.1. NCBI lineage: Eukaryota > Metazoa > Arthropoda > Arachnida > Ixodida > Ixodidae > Amblyomma > Amblyomma maculatum. Next base: position 21,987,896 of record NC_139354.1, read on the forward strand.
AAGCCGCGATCGACACACCCACTCTAATTGCCGGCGGGACTATGTAAACGCCCGGTTAACTCGCTAAACCATGCTGGTTAGCTCGGCAGCAGCGGCGACTACTACATGCGTATATGCCCTGCGGTGCTGTAAAATTCCAATCTCCGAATAGTAATTTGTACTGAAGTCCACGAATTCGAAGAGAGAGAGAGAGAGAAAAAAAAAAAGAAGATGCTTTCGTATGTCAGGAAGGGAAAATTGACTTCCATTTGAATGCGCTTGATCGGGCGGCGTGCAAAAAAAAAAAAAAAAAAAATCTTGTCAGTTAAAATTCTACATCGGTTGCAGTAGCATGATGACATACCATGGTGGCTTATAACCTTGGGACTCGTCCTGTATATACTTTACATTGCATTAAAAAATACTGCGATGTATTGGCGTCGCCGGTAACACCGGTCATGTTTGTTTTCAATCAGAACGATCTCTTCGAGATTTAAACGTCGTCGCCTGTACCCATATATACAGTCAGCTTTATTTTCCCTCACGTTCTCCATTAAAGGCTTCTCAGGTGGATTAATTAAACTAACGAGGGCGTCATCGAACACATACGATATCTCTCGTAGAGCTATCGCTATAGATACCAACATCGATCGAGACGAGTAGGGCTCGTACGCGAACAGAAGCCCTATACGTCCCCGTATAAAAGGAAGATGGAACTGCAAGGGAATGTGGAACAGGTGATGTCAGATTTAAAACTGCGCTCGGCGCAAACCGCATGCGTCGCCGGCCTGCGCTAAACATAAACACGGCAACGCGTCGAGCGGCTGTTCCTGCGCAACCACACGACTTGTAGCTGCTCTTCAGACCATTTTCGAATACAAAGCCTTAATTCACTGGGCGAAAGCGAGCATCGTCGCGAGACGCAGGGTGACGCAAGGGAACATACACGTCATAAAGCCAATAATACCGCCGAGCGCGCACGTCAGCAATACGGAGAACAGAGACTTTTAGTTTACCCCTGTCGCTTACCGCGGCCGTCTACCGCTACCGCGCGCCGTCAGCACAGCACGTCGTGATTGGTCCCTGCTTGCGGAGTCCGCCGGAATTTGACAGGAACGTTGCGCCATCTCTCGCCCTCGTGATCTGCGCATGCGTACTGACGATCCCGCGGTAGCGGTAAGTGGTAGCGCTAAACTAAAGGTCTCTAATTTAAACGACCGTCACGGATGCCATTTTTTTTTCTTTATTTACAATACTGCTAGCCTCAATATGAGACCGTAGCAGGTAAGGCAATCAACACAATAGAAAGTTCAAGATAATGAGGACAAATTTCAAGCAGATCGACAGAAAGAGAACTTTGATAATAAATGCTATTAACTACTAGTATAGGCAGATTACAAAAAATAAAAAATTAAGAGCAAAATTTTGTAGTGCAGTGCATATATATATCTTATGCAGTGCGAGCCGGAGCAGGCGGCGATAAGCAGAAGCCGTCCTCTCTGCTACGCTTACGTGCACCACAAAATGGCCGAGATGTCACGGCTCGTCGCAACACAGCCGCCCAAGAGGTGACAATTGCTAACCGAGAACAATGGTCAAAGAAGCGTGTGCACGTTTGTTTCCGCGTTCGTTACGATTGCTCCCCTTTTTCGCGTTCAAGGGTGACGTGACGAGGAAGCGTACACAGTCGTCAACGTAAAGCCGGACAAACGCGACATGATAAGCCCATGAGCTGAGCATGAAGCAATCGACGCGGAAAAGGGGCTGTCTTAGAACGAATGAAGGAAACAGCGAAGGAAGGCACTGTCATAGCCTCCTTTATGCACTCTATGGTTGAACGTAATATTTCTTTATGCTTCCAGTGGTTTGACTGTTGGAGTTTTTCGAGCTTAAAATTTTGCCGTGCAAGTTGGAGGTGTTCGCTGCCTAATTAAGCTGGCATGTTGCCTCAGCTCTTGACGACCGGAGTTCAATACACGTAAAGTGCTTTACTGATTGGCTGGCTCGTCCTTGTAACGCACGCACACTCGGCCAATCAACACTAGTCATAGCTTCTGTCTCAGGAAGGCAGGAATGTGAGCTTGGCGTAAAAATTAACGTCTTTTTTCTCCCCTTTATACCTCATTCTAAACTTGAATCACCCTATAAAGGAGTAAAAATGGAGTAGCACATCCTTTGGCGCACTCTATCGGATAGGGTATTCTGTTCAACATTTGGGCAGGTTTACGCCGCTTAACATACCAAATGCCATACTGTTGACAACAGAAGGATATTCTCATTTCAAACAACATTCATTTGAGGCAATTGGCAGTCGCAGAAGACGTATATTTAACCGCGCTATTAGAAGGGTTATCAATTAAACAAAATGAAACTTTGGTTAAAATATTCGTAACTGCGAGATTCGGATGTTTTGAACAGAATCTACTGCTGCCGATCATAAGCATTCCGCATTTTTAGCAATCACAATCTATCCCTTGGATAGGGTGGCTTTTACCGTTTCTGATGAGTGCGTTAGAGGGCATGTTACTCCCTTTTTACTCCAATATAAGGCTATTCGTGTTCAGAGTGAAATTTCAGCGCTTCGATGCCCCGCGCGCTCCTACAAAGCAGGGAGTAAAAAGATGACACCGCGTGGGCGCGGTCGGTTGTGGCCGGCGCAGGTGTCGCACCTTTGCTCCGGCAGAGAGAAATAAAATGTGACGAAAGGAAGTGGGGGCAAAGACGGCCGTCCCAGGAGCGCCCACGTATATAGACGGGCCTGCTGCGACATCGTCCGTGCGATCGATGAAAGTGGGTGCGCGCCGTCCGTTCGGCCCCGGCTCATATATACATCGGCGGGAAAAAGAAGAGGGAGCTGTGGGGGATTAATCTCGTCCGCGTACATAATCGTTCGATGCGACGGGGGTCGGGTTCGAGACCGTTCGTGTCCGATTCTCTATAGTCGCCAGGCGTGTGACCAGTTGGGTGCAGTATTCGACGCTCTGGGCTCAGAGTGGTGGGCCACGAGAATAGGAACCTTAGTGAAAATCTGGCCATCGTGTAATTGTTGCGTGCAAGACGAAGGTTGACGGGGCTCAAAGTGAATGTCTTGAAGCTTTCGATCCACCCAGTAGAGTAAAGGCGGAGAGGCGGTCGAACGCCAATTAATTAGATACCTCCGTTGTGTCTATGACTCGGGCCTTCTCATTAACGTTCGTATCATTTGCATCTTCTCCGTTCGCCTGTACGTTCGTTATAGCTTTACAGCGCTTCTTTGAAGCGCTTTGAGGTGCATTTATGCCAGAAGGAAAAAAAAAGCAAAAAAAAAAAAAACGTTTCATGGGACATTGTCCTTTCAAAGCGAGCTGTGACTATAGGGTTTGGACGTTTCGGTTTAAACTGATAAATATACGTTCTGTTCATTTCCCTTTCCCGGAATTCGGTGTAAATTTCGACACAGGTCAATATTCTTGGCACATACAGCGCATATAGCTAGCAAGGTGTGAATCGCGAGTTACGCTTCATCAAGGGTGCAAAATCAAATAAACAGTACGATCAGGGCTGTCATTTCTCTCTATCGGTCACGGCTGTGATTTCATCTCCTTGTCCGTCGCTGTCACATTCTTTCCGCCGCCTCAGTTCAGGTGATTCAGGTGTTCAGATAGAAGGTACCGTGGTCGGCATACATCGTTTTACTTCAATTTTTTTTTTATTACTCTTTAGTAAATGACCACGTACTACTACTACTGCGTACTACGTCGCAGGTGCGCACGCCGTTACCACCAGTCGCTCAGAGGTGAGGAGCGCAACAGTGCGCGCTTTGATGAAGCGCCCACTTTCGGCGGCCCACGCAACTCGGGCGGAACGATGGAACCGGTAGCGAAAACTGGCTAATTGTCACCGCTGGCTTGTCCAAGCAGGCGTGCTTGTAATCGAGGAAACGGGGTCTTCTTTGCTCGCCCAACCCTTTGGCTCGTCCCTGGAGGGTGTGCGCATATAAATATAGACAGTGGCGCGCTGTCCTGCGTGCCAGCCCCCACACGTCGGAGACACAGGGAAGAAGGCGAGGGGAAGGGGACCCGAGGGGTGGGGTGCGCATTTATAAATAAGCGGCGCGTGTCTCCGACATATATATGCGGCCTTCCGCGGGACGAGTATAAATAAAATGGCAGACTCCGCAACTTCTGCCGGCTCGGGAAGCGCTCTGGTCCTTTGGGTGGAAGAGAGGCTCCTCATGCCAATGTCGTCACTCGATGAGAGAGAGAGAAAAAAAAATTCTTTGGAAAAGATGCTTTGCTGAGGTACTGCGGCGAGCTTGTAGTCGTCTATTTCCTTTTCTTTTTTTTTTCTTTTTCACTTTGCTGTGCTGGCTGTGAGGAACGCAAGAAAGAGCAAATCCGGCTAACGACCCAACGACGCGCTGTTATGACGCCCGCCAAGTTAGTAAACGCGGAAAGGTAAAGTTTTTTTTCTTTTTTTCGTTTTTGTTTCTGGCATACAACCCGAATGAGGTAATCGGTAGATATTTCGAAGGCTTTTTCAGGCAACGAAGTTCTTTCCTCTCTCTCTTTCTAGGCACGCGTGGTATGTCTGGTTGTTCGCTCGGGTGTTGTCTGGTTACGTTGGGCTGTATAGCGCGTTACCAAAGGGCGTGATGCCGAAAAGATGTGGTTTATATGTGTCTTTTTTTGTGTGTCTCTTCGAGAGTAGAATTTGGTCGGTATTTGTTTGTTTTGTTTTTGTAAAATTTTCTTTTTTGGCCTGCAGCATTTACACCTCTCAGGAACTCGGTACTAAGGCAGATCCAGAGAGGAACAAGGCAGGAGAGGGGACGATGTTGGCGTCATCACGGTTATCGGCAGTTGCTCCTTTTTTAGTCTCGTAAAAGAAGAAAAAAAAAAGTATATCTGCTAACTAGTAACGCATCCTGTTTATGAGGGACGTCATTGAGTAGGGCTCCCGATTGATTGTCTTGGTTGAGGGCTTGAGAAAAAATTGGAACCTTTTCGGGAGCGTATAAACGGCCGTTACGTTTTCCTTTTCTTTTTTTTTTTTAATTTAATTTCCATCGAAATGCGACCTTTAGCTCGCGAATTATAGTGCTTATCGCCAGAAGTTTACTGAATGACGCGGCGGGTGACCGTAACGATAAGTGATACTGATAAGTATCACTTGTCTAGATCAGGGACGGTCAGATACTGCAAATGGGGATGCGGTCGCTTGTGTGATGCACTTAATTTTTCACGGCGTCATTATGCGTGACGCGTTTGTTTCGAAAGTCTTTCGTTCATTTCTTCTGCAGTCTTATTTCCGGAAATGCGGCTCTTTCTGATTTTGGTATCTCGAAACTTTAGAGTGGAGAAGAGGCGTGTGCGGCTGGTTTCCCCATCGGAAATGGGATGGCTTTCAGCGATCTCCCTCCGTGTTTTCTGCCCAAAATCCGCCTCTCTGCTGCGGAGACATGCCGCCTTTTCCCCGTTGTGTTGAAGAAGGAACAGCCTGCATTCGCCTGCCTCTGGCCACGCAACAATCGTGCTCTGTCCAGTAACATATATTAATGACGTCACTCTTAGTCGGTCACTTGGGGAGGGCATGCTGCAGGTGCGCGTAGCCTCGAAGGCTGCAGTACGTGAGAGTCTCAGTAACAACAACAGCAACAAAAAAGCAAAGAACAGTATTGCTAGGCAGAAGGGCACGTGGAACTGTGGAAAGAACTGGAAATGGGTGTAAGGAAAGGCAGGACGTTAAAAAAGGAAGTAGGGCGACAAGCAAGCGAAACATGACGATGACATGGAAGTACAGGAGGAACAAGGGAAACAAGGGAACAGAGTATAAAGGGTAATGAAAGACTGAGTCGATCGACTGTGAATTCTTGCCCCCCCCCCCCCTTTTTTTTTTTTGTCTTTTTTCTTTTTGAGTGTCGTATGAGACCAGCTTTTCACTCCACCCTTATTGTTAAAAACATTAAAAGCTGCCTTATGTCCATTCTATGATTCCATCAAAAAACGAAAAGAACACTTCAGGTATGCCTCCTCTTCTTCCTCCTCGGAAGGGCCGTACCGTGCATCGGCGGTTTCGGGGCGTGCCGGCAGTCCGAAGCTGCGGCGCTCTAGCGTTCCGGTGGCGGCATTTTTTTTTACCCCCTTCGGCTCCTCCTCCGCGTTTTCTTCTTTTCCTGTCTGCGCCCTCTCCCCACTTTCCGCGCTGCCGTTACGCATTTCGCCTGGCTTCCTCCTCCTCTTTACCTCTCCCTGCACCTCTCCTGGCTCTCCCTCAGACATGACTGCATTAGGGGAAACGCCGAAGCGTGCAAATCTACAAAGCTAAAGCAACCAACCCGACCGGCCCAGTTTTGCCGCGAGCATTGCTGCTGCTGCTTCTGTGCCGGTTGTGCAGCCGTTGCGCGCGCCTTCCGCTAAATTTAGCGGCGCCTGGCCTTGACCCAGAGAAGACCGTTGCCCCTCTCCTCTTCCACTCCTTCTCTCTCTCCTCGCCTCTTCGATTTCGCTCTCTGTCTTCTCTTTCTCCGTCCGCCTCTCTTGTGATATTACGCGCCTCACTCCATTTCGCCTCTGCGCCCGATTTTATTCGCACTTTCTCCGATTCTCAGCGTCGTGTCTGGCGCTGCTGCTGCTGCTGCTGCCGCCGATTTCCGTTCGGTTCGTCTTCATCCGGGTTCTTTGTATCTGCGTCGGTCCATGTTTGCTGGGTGGGTGGTGTTCTTTCTTCCTTGTTTTTTCGTCTTCCGGAGTCGCCGCCGGGCGCCTTATGGCGGACGATGTAGTGGGCGTCCCCGCGGTTCGGCTGTCCTCGGAGCATATGCGTCAGACTGATGCACGGAAAGCGATGAGGCAGCGAGGAAGTGACCCGCGTTTTCCGGGCCATCGACATCCCGTCGCTGTTTGATTGGAAAGTCGTTCGTTGCTTTACAGCGCCGCCGGGCGTATATATATAGTCGTGGTTTAATTTTGCTTACAACGATTAAAACGCGTTAGAGCACATTTTGACATTGTTTAGCTTGGTGGTTTAGCACTGAGATACCGGTACAGAGATGATGATGATGGTGATAATAATAATAATAATAATAATAATAATAATAATAATAATAATAATAATAATAATAATAATAATAATAATAATTGGTTCACAGGAAAGGAAAGGCGCAATATCTGTCACATTTGTTCTGTGGACGCCTGAACCGCGCCGTAAGGGAAGGGAGGAAGGTGGGAGTGAAAGCGGATAGAGAAAAGGGGCGTCGTAGTTGAGAGCTCCGGAGTAATTTTCTCCGCGCCAATATATGTAAATGAGAGCAGCAGCTACGATAGCAGCCCGTGCTATATTGGTTGTCTTTGTACGAATGACAAGTCCGTGTGTTTGACGTGGTACGTCGTCATCTTAGACAGTTATCTGAGGGCTGCCTTGACTATTTCCTCTTCTTCTTCTAGTTCATTCTGAGTAACACACTGTTGCCGCCTTCCTCCGCTCTCACCGGCATAGAATGGGGTTCTTTCGAGGTTTTGGAGGAACTGCTGCTGGGCGCTTGGCAGGACAAGGGGAAGGTTGTCAAGGCAGTGCGTGCTCTATTGCCGTTTTTTTGTGCGCCAGCGGACTCGATTCACGCTTGTAAGACAAGCTACTGTGTCTGTATATGTATTTCATATGCCTTCTCCCACATCGTCACCCATCATGACCTTCTTTCTTCTCTCCTTCCCCTTCCCCAGTGCAGAGTAGCAGGCCAGATTTAAATTATTCCGGCCAACCTCTCTGCCTTTTCCTTTCAACAAATCCATCTATCTATCTTGGAAGATATTCGGTTATTGCCAAGATTGGCCGTGTGCATGAACTGCCTCGCACTTCTCTGGAACGGAAGTCGCCAAGTCCGTGCACGCAGGCAAGAAAGTGTAGTAGATCGTCGCGAGACTTGGAACAAACAACGACCTCAGACGTCGGGACAACCGTCGTCAGCAGCGTGTTGGAACAAAGGCCGTGGCTGGCTCGCTCCCTCCATTTTCGCTCGTGCGTACACGCATTTGTCACGTGTGCCCCATCTCGATCCTTTTGGGCCCCGCTGTTCTGGCTCGGGTCCCAGCCTCGCGCGCCTCTGCCTTGCGCGCGCCCAAACCATGTGCGTCTCGCGGTACCGGCGCGGAGGAACCTACATTCGCGCAGTAATGGTGCTATGGCTCTCGGCGCCGCGATTGCACGACGGCGGGCCCGCGAGGGGCATTCCAGTGAACGTCGAGCGGAGGAGAGCGTTTTGTATACGAAGTTGCTTGTAGAGAGGCGCGCTGCGTACTGCGTCAGCCGCCGCGGAGTTGACATCAACGGAGGATGCTTGTGCGTATGTCCTGCCAGCCCGTCTTGGGGCGTTTTTTTATTATTATTTTATTTCGTGGCACGCTGTCTCCCCTTGCATGGCCCCAGCTTCCACGATTAGCAGCGACCTGTGCGCGATGCATACAGGGCCAGGTACTAGCGTGTTTTTATCTTTCATTTATTCACGGTGTTCGTGCGCTCGCTATGAGTGCCCCGGCATGCCGGTGTTGCTGCCAACATGGGGGAAGTACCTGGAGTGTCATTTATATGCTCCGGGAGGCTGTGTCTCATCCCGTGTTTATGTGCTATATGTAATAGAGAAAGCGGAACCATTCCACAAAAAGGGCTTTTCCACTTCACAAGAGGGGCTTTTTTTTTTTGTCTGGACTTCTGTATGGGCTATTAATGCGGGAATGCATCTAATGGTTGCATTTTCAATTCCCATTGTCAGTCGCAGCTCAGTCCACTACGGCTACAGGGCATTCATGGGGGTCCTAGTCTGGTTGAGAGGAGTTTCAGAAATCCTCCCGTATTGCTGTTGTATTGCTTAAAACATCAAATGAAGCGGTACTAACGGCGATTGCTTTTTTTTAATTACTACTTACAATAAATAAATTACGAAGATACAAGATTGTTAGCCTGATAGAGTTTCTAGCGCGTGCGCGCCGGCACCAAAGCCAATACACGCGCCTATCACAAACGCCATCCGGTCGCCGCATTCTTCACCGACTACATATCCAATGCATCACCACCTTTGAGGAACGGGTACGAGCACCAGAACTCTGGAGACGCGTCCTCAGGGTCAGACCCATTCCCCGCAACATGTCACACTCTGATCATAATGGCCGTTGCCAGGCGCGTGCGGAAGAACTGGAGCGGCATTATGGTCGACAACAACAAGTATACTACGTGGACATTGCCTGTCCCTACCGTGAGAGGTGGTTCACCGCGGCAGTGGTCCACAACACCAACACAGTGGCAGGACTCACGTTCCAGGCTCACAACACAACATATGCGGAGGAAATCGCGATTGGGCTCGCCCTCTCCCTCCCACAAGTAAAACACGTCATTACCGACTCCAAGGGGGCCTGTCAGAATTATGGGCTGCGTTGGATACCTCCTCTAGCCAAGCGCATCCTACAAAATTGCTGTCGGTCCAGCGACCCTCAAAATTGTAATCTCATCTGGGCTCCCGGCCATCAGGGAACTCCTGGGCAATGAGTTGGCCGATCAGCCGGCCCGCGCGTTCTTTCCCCGGGCACTCAAACTTGCTCGGGAAGTCTACTACGAGCCCACCCAATGTCTTATCACATTAAAAGAAATTGGTACATATTATAAGGACAGCCACCGCCGCTTTCCGGAACATTTCAAAGGTCTCCGGAGAGCGGACAAAAGGCTCCTCAAAATTTTTACAAATACAATGCTGTTCCGGCAGTCTTGAAGCACTTCAATACAGACCTTGATGGGGGCTGTAGCCTGTGTGGAGCGACCTTCTCGGACGTTTTCCACATGGTCTGGGCCTGTCCATTCAATCCCTACCGTTCCCAATCCTTCATTACCCACCCTTCTAGGGAGGCCTGGGAGGCGGCGCTGCTCAGCTGCCATGACCTACAGTCTCAGCGGACCTTGGTCGCCAGGGCCCGAGTGGTGTTAGACGCCATTGGGGCTCTGGAATAGGAGCTTCACCTATATTGGTGAGGTCCTGAGCCAATAGGGCCTGGGTCCAAACACCTCCTTGTGCAAAATAATAAATGTTTGTCGCCACCACCACCGGCACCAAGGATTGCCGTCGCAACGCGGTACACAGCTGTTCAAACAAGAAGCGTGGTGTTGGCGCCATTTGTCCTCGAGGTTGCCGAAAATCTGGTAGCTCGGGTCTTATGAGCGCGTCTGTACTGGCTGCCTCAAAATCCTGTACTCAGCTATGTACGTGAATGACTATTTTCGTTTTAGATACATCCGTCAGATGTGTCGTTAAGATGCAATGACCTCACATAATAGAGATGTTTAGGATACCGTGATCCGCGATCCGCCACCGTGACCCTCTACCGCTCGTGGGCGGGGCAAAATTGGTTCCGATGCGGCAGGTCTATGTGCCGATGGATGGATGGATGGATGGAATATAGGAGCGTCCCCTTTGAAACGGGGTGGTAGCAGTAGCTATCATGCTCATTTTTCTCCATATATCTTAATTATTGATTTAGAATGGTTAACTAAACCATCATTCTATTTATTAAATTTTTGTTCCTACATTACTAACATTATGTCACTTCTCTGCTTTTAAGCCACCAATCTTCCAGTCGTTTTTTGCTACTTTCCATCGCCGCTTTATTCACCCGGCCACTGGTATCTCCAGTATGTGGCGCCATCCGACATCCAGTATGTGGCGTCATCTATCGGCATCAAATTGATCTGGGAATGCGCAGTGGAACGCGTGGTGGCGGATCACGGTAGCGGATCGCGGTGTGCTAAATCTCTCAAATGACTACGTCATCGGCGGACCCTTCCACGAGTGCTGCCGTCGATCTCGGAGAACGCTCAGCACGCTTGCATTCCTGCGGTGGAATAATCTAGGCGCCGCACGGATTAAATAGCTAATTTTTTCGCTCTCTCTATGAAATGCCAGTGCAGCATCCTCCTTTCAATAAAGAAGCGATTTACCGGGAAAGTCGAAGAGTTTATGCCGTTTTACACGAGTCTTGTAAATTTCACTATATTTTGGCGTATTATCCATCTTGTTTACGCTCATTTCGTGCGATAATCCGTAGAGGCATCATGCCTAGCGTTATTTTCACTGCCGGCTTATACTGACTTCGAGCAAACTGTTCAGACAACTTGTTATGCTAAAATTGTTTCGTTTAGGCTAAGCTTATAGTTTCAAGTGCGGCATTCACTAGACGGTCTGCGGCTTTCGCGGGCGGCAAGTGGGAACAGTGGCTGGTGACATCTGCGTCCGCATCGCTCCCAAAGCGGGGATTGTCGTCATCCGTCCAAGAGCGGTGACTGTCGTTCGCTCTTTTAACAGCGCAGTACGGCTCAGATGATGACGGAAATATTAAAGTTAGAGGGTCGGGAAGAAGAAGGTGGTGTACTTAGGCCGGGACTTCCATTGGCTTAACTCGTTGGACTCGCACAAATGGTATGACGGTTTCGGTATACCGGTGGGTGGGCCGGATTTTGAAACGTATGGTTCCGTTGCAGAAGAACGGGAGCGACAAGTTGCGAATTCAAATATAGTAGTGCCGCCTCTGCTTCGCAGACTGTATACGTGCACGGGCAACCTGTAGGCGTTGCCGCGGGATTCTCAACTAGGGCGTCTCTTATCTGTGTATATTTTTTGCACTTTTTTTTTTCTCCCTTCCATTTTCCCTGCCCGTAGCAGGGACGTCGTCTCCCGCGGCGGTATTGATCGCACCACCGAGCAAGCCAGCCTAGCAGTCTCGCTAGCGGTCGGCGCGTCGGGCCACTTCGGCCTCTGAAAGTTCCGCAGAGCGCTCTTCGCCATGGCCGCCGACTTTTTTTTTTTTTTGGTGCTACTTCGGCGTTGAGGGTGACGAGCCCGGGGGGTAGGCGTCGTCTTTCGTGGCCCGTGTCTGACGTAAGCGAATAGCAGGCTAAAGCAAAAAGAGTGAAAGGCACTGAACTTACGTTCATCTGATGCCACACGCGAATCGGTGTCATCAGCTAACTCTTGTGACTCCTCTGTAGGTGGCACGACCCATTTTCTCTCATGTCTCTCTGTTACCGCGTGGTCTAAGCTGCATTCTGTTGTTGTTTCGGTCGGGTTTTGGCTTCATCGTTGAACAAGTAGTTAGTTAACCTTGAAACTTCGTCATTCGTTCATGCAACTGTCCAGCTGCAGGCCCTTTTATTCCTGTATAGTATGCCGTCCTTACGGTTCCACCAAGTGTCGCCATGCAGGAACCTCATTCTCACAACCCTTTCCGCTTGCACCGACCAAGAGACCTTTCAGTTTCACTCACGAATCGCCGTTGTCAGCGCGGCAGGCGTGCATTAGATCTCATGGCGAACCTTTCTTCTGTAGCAAGGTCCTGGTAAGGACATCGGAGCCATCATATGTGGCTTACTCCTTCACCCTCTCTTATGTGCTTGATCCTGCAGAATAGGGGGCGCTTTTTTTTTTTTTTTCTTTCTCACATGTGGTCATAACTTGTCCGCAATGTCTAGTTGCCGTGCTCGAAAGGAAAGGTGGCGTCGACCGAATGGCTTTCTCATCCTTGAACATGGCCTCTCCTTACATAACAGCATTCACTTTCGCTTTCCTTCTGGGGGAGGCACGGCCGTGCCTTTTTTAAAGAGAAAGAGGAAAAGCTGAGATAAGCTGCGTTTGCGTTCGAAGCCTCCTCGCGGCCAAAGAGTGGAACAGCCGTCCGTGTTTGCATCGGAGATATGAGTGCCCGTCCCGAACAACGCGTGCGTGTGGAGCACGGACTACGGTTCTTTTCATTCTCCTCTCTAAGCCCTGCTTGCTGAACGACTTCCCGTGTTTGTACCAGAGAGGGCGCGCGTTAAACATTTCCTCCCCTCCTTTTTTTCTCGCATTGTTCCCACACGCCCTAGACTATATAAGGCGACGTAGACACCGAAGCAGACGACACTCCCGTTATGTCGTCTGGCTGCGCTTAGCGGCGGGCGCCATTTTTCTTTTTCTTTTTGGAGCAGACGACGACGCACACGCACATATGCTCGCACATACTTCGCCGCATGGTGCATGGGAACAAGACGGCGCGAGCGTCTTCTTACGCTGCCTATGTTACCGAAAATAATAATAAAAAAGAATAAAAGAGGGAAATGTGAAATGTGCGCATGAATTTTTCGGCCAACTGAAGGGTGGGGTGGGAAGAAACAGATAAAGGACTCTCCGTTATGGAGCGACGCGACGCGTACCTCTTTCGGCGACCTTGGCATTTTAAATTACGGCCGCCCGCATCCACCAGGTTTGGCCCTTTACCCGCGCTTTCTCTCTCTTTTTTTTTTTTTTTTTTTTTTTTTTTTTTTTTTTTTTTTTTTTGTCGTACTCTGCGCACTTTCTCTTGCGGCGTTTTCCTACGACCGACCACCGTTATGACCTCTCAGGCGTGTGTGCGCGCGCTAGCGGTCCGCTCTTTCCCGTCCATTGTCGCGCCGTGGCGCTGCCTTCCACCCCGCACTTCTATCTGCGCGTAGTAGTGTAGCGTCGGTGGCCCATATATGCATATGTGACCTTCCGGTGACTGTGCCGCCTTTCTTAGCATGGATGGATTCGATGTCAAGAGCCAACTTTCGCGTCCGCGTTGGGCCTCTTTAATAATGCAAGATGGAAAGGGAGGGAAAGGCGGGAAGGGAAGGAAAAGGGAAAGAGAGGGGACAGTGAGTGGGCTTCTTCCGCCATTTTGCGGACGCATCGGTCCGTGCTGATTCGAGCCGTCTCTCCGGCGCTTTTCACGGCGTCAGCTCTTAGCGGTTCTCGTGTGGATACAAAGACGAGGGAAGAAAAAAGCAGCGGGAGAAGCGGGCAGACTTGAAAGGTGAATGGAAAGAAGGACGGTGGAAGGTTGGCAGGAGTGGCGTTGGCTTTCTGTCTTCCTTTAGTAGGGGGGTGGCGTAATTTATGCGGGACATATTTAGGAGCGATGTTATCGCGCGTCCATAACCTGCCAAATGGATCGAAGAACGGGGGAACTGAGAGAACAGGGTGGCGGCGCGGCGGGGTGGTAACGTGGGTATGGCCTGAAAACCTAGTTACAAATGGGCTCTCCTGTCTTGGCGTGCAGTTGCCCGAAGGAAAAGGAGAGGGGGGTGCGCTCTTAACGGGACCTCGAGGGATCTTCTTTTCCTCGGTTTTTCGTCATCTGTGGTTTTTCTTCTATTTTGTAACCATATTTGTCGTTCGGCTTGCACTTAGTGCCGTGTGAGAGAATTTCTGCCTCCGATGCCGGTAGTAAATACAGGGTCGCAATCTCTGCTGCGTTCTTTTTCTTCTATTATACGCATTATAATCGCGGTATGGTGGCACGTTTGTCACGGAGTTTTAAACATATTCGCCCAGGGTACTGTCGACAAACAATCGTGCTGCCGTTCTGCTTTCTGCTCGCTGTCTGCGTTGTCGTCTGCGTCCGTCGTGCCGTCTGCTCTTTCGGGCCGAGTGGTTTGTTTGTCGTCTGCTTTCCCCCGCCGGCTCTCCCGTGTCGTCTGCTCGGAGCAAACGGGCGCCCTCATGGGAAAGAGCCGAGCCGTTCGCGCTTAGCTGCCATCTTTGGAACCCTCGGAAACTTCGATTATTGGACCTCGCTGGAGTGCGGTTCTCTAGGGTTTTCCCTCTTTTCTAGTGCCAGAAGATTTCTCGACTCTGGAGTGGTACATCTTAGAAACATGAAAGAAAAATGAAATGCTTCCTCCCCCCCCCCCTCCTTTTTTTTTTGCCCACTTTCTTGCGTCTCCGAAGTTTCAAAGACTACGGAGAGAGGACGTTAGCTTGTCTGTTTTCAACGCAAGAACTGTTTCAAATGGATGGTGGTGGTGAAAACTTTTTATTGTCCGGAAGAGGTGACACCGGAGTTCCGGTACCGCTCGCAGGCGTCCAGGGAGTAACCCTATTCTTGAACACACAGCATGTAACAACAACATGTAATAGTAAGGTCTGTTTAGTCGCCCCTGCAGCAGTGATACCGCTTAGACTTTGTAGTGATGGTGTACTTGGATGTTGCATCAAGCTACTGCTTCGTACCTTTAGCGTTTCATTTTTGTTTTTGTATATCTGGCCATAGTACGAGCAGCGTTAGCGGCAGTCCACTCGGTCAGTGCGGGTTTAGACAGACTTCGCAGTAGGCTTTTATCAGAGGTAGGAAAGGGGTTGGGAAAAGCAATATATGGCAGAGAGATCGACCCGGAGTATGCTGTTGCTGGTGCTGCTGTGGGAAGGAACTGACAGGCCTTAAAATGTCTCGCCAGTTGGTGAAAGTGAAGTGCGGATTTTTTTTTTTTTTTTTTTTTGTGTGTGTGTCACAGTTGTATTATAACAACGCACTCTCAAGGTGTCCGATCGATAATTTGACATCGGCCATCGATCAGCCGAGCCACGTAACGCGATCCTGACCGCAGACTTCTATCTCTGTTCTTGAGGTATGCTCCTGTTTGTGTGGTTGGCGCAACGAAAGGAGGAGCTTTCACCGGACACGTGTACCGATTTGGCGCGTGTGAAGCCGCTGAAGTTGTATTGTTCCAAGAGCGCATAGAACGCATGCCTGCCATCTGCAGCTGTAGGCATGACGTCACCCATCGGTTGACAGCGTCGCACGCCTCGCAGCCACTAAGAATTGACTCCGCATTTTATTTCACAATGCGACTTCAAACGCTGTCGCATTAAAGGGGAGCTAATTGAAGGCGGCTGCACAGGGCCGGTGTGTTGGCGGTTTTGGGATGGCTGGTGCGACAAACATGCGACGAGAAAACACATGCGTACTAACCCGGACTTTATATTCCGCAGGGGTATGCGTAAAGATTTGGGAAAAGCTCATGCACAACTGTCCGCATTCGATGTTGCAAATACCGGCTGCTGTGGCTTAGTGGTTCTTGTGCCCGGCTACCGAGGCGGAGGACCCGGGTTCGATTCTGGCCGCGGCGACCGCGTTCCCATCGAGCACACACAAAAGCGCCCGTATGCTGTATGATATCAGTGCACGTTGGAGCTCTCCAGGCGGCCTCTCTTATCCCCGAGACCTCAGCTACGGCGTGCCTTATATAGTCGAGACACTCGGCGCTTCGGAACGGTAATCCCGGCAATTCTGTCCAATTCAATTCTATTATTGAAGGTTAGCTTTGGAGCTGAGATTATAGTAGCGCTAGAGGGATATGAGTAGACAGTAGATGGGTTGCGCTGCGCAGTTTTCGACGGATGCGGAATTGACTTGCCGAGGGTTCCAAATAATTTGTGTTGCAGCAGTGTAAATGTGTTTAATTATTCGCAAATCATTCTTCTACGATGATTGCTTACATTAACTTTTTTTCTCTCGTTATGTTCTAAACCAATAGCTGTATTGGCGTTTCTCACACGCGGACACTAACAGATCTGAGTGCAACTTCAGAATTTTTTCCTCTCTCTCTCTTGGGCTACATTAACCGAACCGGCTTTCGGAGATGTCTATCTTTACCAGATAAAGATATATTTATTGCCACTCTATAACTACCCTGGTTTTAAAGCCTTCGATCAGTGCTGGGTAATCGTAGAATAAAGAAATTAAAACCATGCAGAAGAGGAGAGCCATATTAGAGGGGCATTGAAAGGACACAAATATTTGTCGTTGCTTCCTACTGCTTTGCAGTGATCCGCAAGGTGTTTTTGGTGCGCAAATGTGGGTCAGCACGTGGAATCAGTCTGCGACAGCTAGGTAACTCATTATTGAATTCCTATCATTGGGTTGTGACGCCTCCACTCGTAGCGTTGGAGTCACGCGGGGCATAACGAAACCACAATGTAGTAGCTGTTCATTCGTCCCATGTCCTTGGCTTGAAGCTGGCGTTGGAGTCAGAGCGAATTCAAACGAAGAGATGCGGAGGCCATATCGCAGTTCTTGTGAGCCTCTTCGCCCGATCCGAACCCTAGTTGCACACCCTACACCGCTTTGGCGCCTTTAGACTGAAACTATATACGGGGGAAGAAGTTCATTTTAAACGAGCCAAAGGACGAGACACGGGGAAGATTCACTGGACTGCCGAAATAGGCGGACCACCCACAACTCCGAGAACTCCCATGCACTCAATAAAGTTTTTAATCGATCAATCGATCGATCGATCAATCAATCAATCAATCAATCAATCAATCAATCAATCAATCAATCAATCAATCAATCAATCAATCAATCAATCAATCAATCAATCAATCAATCAATTCACCGGTTGGGTTGGGCGCGCGCTTTTCAGAACGAGTCTTCGTTGTCTTCTTTCGTTCGATAAACATTCAGTTGTTGGTCCAGCCTTGTTCTGTTCTCTTCTTCCCTGTGTCTCGTCCTTTGGCTGGTTTAAAATGAACCGTTACTGACTCGCCCAGTCGTCAACCTTGTTGGAAGAAGTCGTTTTAAGTTTTCTGCAGTGCTTTGTTCCGAGTGTTGATTCATGTTTACTAATAGTACCTTGCACATCATTGCAAATAAAAACATATTACGCATAAAAGGTTTGTTGTCTCCGCCCCCTCAGGCGGAGGGTTAATATGTGAAGATGGCGGCAGAGTGCGGTAAATTACTTTCCGACGTCTTACGAGTGACGTTGAATGACGCCGCGACGTCTTTTGAGTGACGTTGAATGACGCCCAGGGGTGAGCGTGGCGACGCTCGAACTAGTTTGCTGATGCCTGTCTCTCCTTGCAGACGGCGCGCCCACTTGCAGCCGTTTCCGATTCCGCTGCACGTCTGGAAAAATGACAGCGCGGGCGAGGTAAAAAAAAAAAAAAAAAGAAAAATAAAATAAAAAAAGCGATGCTCGAAACTTCCTTATTTCCGGCTTCATCTTTGTATCCCCGTTGAATGCAAGGTCGATAACAGGTGTCACAGGTCGTCGTAGTCCGTGCTGATAATGCGTGGTCTAGCGGTCAGGAATAACTGGAAGCTGTGCTTATTCGGAAGAATGCCTTACTGGTAATATTGTCTTTCTTCGTGGAGGGGGCCGAATAAGGAAATTTATGCTCCGTAGAGAACGCATAAATCGATCCGGTCTCGCTTCATTGTCTTTTTCTAGGGCGAAGCCACTTATGCGATCGTCGAAGCCGAGCAGAAATCATGCTTGTGCCTCGCTGGTTGCCATGGCAACTATGACGCCATTTGTTGTCAAGCCGCTGAAGTACCGAGCGGGGCGACGGCATACCATAGCAGACACCTTCCGCTCGCCACTCGCCCACACATCGCAAAGGACCTCCATGTAGTCCCACCTTTCCCTTCTTTCACATCCAAAATCGTGACGTAACAGTTCTTTGTGAAGCGTTCATGGTGACATCATGCCATTCCTCTTCTCCTTTGGCATCCATCTGCTACTCAAGTTAGAGGCTAGTTTACGATAGGGATTCGAACCGCGACATATGTAGTACCTCCTCCATGTAGCGTCACATTTCCCCTATTCGCATCAGAATTGTGATGTGACCGTTCTGTGTGCAAGCGTTCGTGGTGACATCGTATCATTTAGTTTCCCATTTAGCATCCATCTGCTACTCAAATTAGAGGCTAGTTTGCGATAAAGATTCGTACCGCGACATACGTAGTACCTCTCCCATGTGGCGCCACATTTCCCCTATTTCGCATCATAATTTCGACGTAACCGTTATTTGTGCAGCGTTCGGAGTGACGTCATATCACTTAGCTTTCCATTTAGCATCCATGCGTTACTCAAGTTAGAGGTTAGTTTGCGACAGAGATTCGAACCGTCGACATGTGTGGTACCTCAAGTTGTAAGCCGTGGGGCGTGTTAACACTTTGCCAAACTATATACCAATCTCTCGGTGCCGAAAACCATGCTAAACACTGCTTTCGCTCGTCTTAATCGGTATGCGCAGAGTTAAACTTCGCTGTTTTGATTACGTGCTCCCTTCTGTCGCAAATTCTGCTTGTCCGCGGCCTACAAGATCGCCGACCAGCTGTGGCCGTTACCGAAGTCATTTTTCATAACCATTTTTTTTTTTTTTTTTATTTCTCACTGCGCTTCCTCTTCTCCATTTAAATGAAGACATTTGCTTTGTTTTACGGCCTACGCTCCGTCCGATTTTCAGCCTGTGCGATCCCTTCTCCGCAGACACGTTACCCTCGAGAGGCGCAGTGGCAAGAGGTGATCGAGAGCTGCCGCTCCAGAACGGCAGAATGGCCCAGCGTCCTTTTCCTTTTAAGGCGACATCACATTGTTGTCGCGCCTATGGGAGAAGCACGCGCTTCGGCCGCGGGGAGCCAATGGCATGGTGGGCCGGTAGGGTTACACCATTCAGGTGTATTATGCGCGGGCGAGGGGGAACAGAAAGGGGAAGGGTGAAGTGTTTTTCCCGGTACAATGGGACCAGACGACGCCAACCTTCCACCCCTCTCTGCCTCCTGTCTGAATATTGGGAAGGTGGTTTCGGGTTCACCCGCGCCTCCGATCATCGGGTCGCGAAGCGTCAGTGTAGACCTCTGTCGGGGTGCCGACCGGGCTGGCTGGTTGGCTGACTTCGACAACAGTGGCACAGTGGTGGTGACGGTGATGTGCGCGGCTTGACGTCCGTCGTCTGCTTCGCTTGCCGCTGGTCATCGGAATGGCTTCGACCGCTGAGTTCGCGGCTTTCTGCTGCGCGTGTGCGCTCAAGTGTCGTCGTCTGCGACGCGCAGGAGGAGTCGTCTGCTCGAGATTTGTGAGATGCTTTGCTGGCGCCCTTTTGTTTTCCTTAGTCGAGTTCGTATTGGTCTGCTTAATGATCGCAGTGATTTGCTATTATCATTTTTTTTTTTGCAAATTGGTGTTGATCGATTGGGTGCGTCTTCTTACGTGCAATATGACCGCTGTGGAGACGGGATCGAATGCACCGCATTTTATTTTCAGGTAGAATAATCGAATTACTTGAGGACAGAAAAACTTATCACGGGTTTCTTACAGGAAACATATCCACCGTTTCACCGCAAGGAGAAGTGACGTTCGCGATACAGACCTTTGGCGCATGATGCATGTCTTAAACGCCAATGGTTGAGCACGGTGTAGCTCTGGGATTTTGTAAGTCGCATGTTCTTTCTTTCTATAATTCGACATCACTCTTGCTTGAAAACCAGCGTCCTAGCGCTTCACTTATTCCTAATTTGTTCGCCTCACGCTGTGTGTGCTCTTTGAACATAGATGTCATCACTTTGCGGTCTCAGGTGGATTTGCCTGGTAGTAATACGACAGTGGATGAAAGAAAGAAAGAAAGAAAGAAAGAAAGAAAGAAAGAAAGAAAGAAAGAAAGAAAGAAAGAAAGAAAGAAAGAACATGCGACTTACAAAATCCCAGAGCTACACCGTGCTCAACCATTGGCGTTTAAGACATGCATCATGCGCCAAAGGTCTGTATCGCGAACGTCACTTCTCCTTGCGGTGAAACGGTGGATATGTTTCCTGTAAGAAACCCGTGATAAGTTTTTCTGTCCTCAAGTAATTCGAGGACAGAAAAACTCTTTCTTTCTTTCTTTCTTTCTTTCTTTCTTTCTTTCTTTCTTTCTTTCTTTCTTTCTTTCTTTCTTTTCTCTCTCTCTCTCTCTCTCTCCTACGTGGTTCATGTTCTAGTATAGGTTTCGCCCGAGTGTCAGACGAGTCCGCGTGTTTACCAGGATGGGATTCTCACACATTTTTTTTAACAGTGCCGTCGCGTTTCGGCGAAGTCAACGTGCTGGCGTTGCCGTGACTGTACCGTAACTACACGCCGCGCCCCCGTAGAGGAGAAAGAAAGAGAGGGAGGACGGGTCAGCGCTCGGAATGGGGGCGTGTTCTCTCTCTCACAATCTTCCAATGGTAGCGTCTAGGGAGCCTCGAAGCAGTAGTATAGTGCCTAGAATATACTGGCTAGTGTGCCGTGCGGAGGGCTCTCTCAATGGGAGGAGGTGTCCGCGCCGGCGATGCCTTCCAACTTTGGCCGCCAGGGGCGCTGCTCATCGTAAAGGTGCCGTCGACGCCGTCGGCCGCCGGCGCGCCCTTGATTTGCCGCAGCTGCGCTGGCCGAGCCATCAGTGGGTGCGAGCGCTTTGGACACGTCTACGCTGTTCTTTTGTTTTAGTCGTTCTGTTTCTTGCATTCATATGAGATAATTAAATTTGCAACGACTATAGATGCTAAAAATAAAGCATCAGGGCAGGGAAAAGACATGTTTCGTGTCGCTCTGTCGGAGTGGCTACCGCTCAGGACTAGGTTTCTATGTTCAGTGTGCCATCGGACCCTGCGCAGCTTGCGTAGTGGAAGCGGCTGATTAAAAGACAGGACCGCAAGTTGACTTCAACGTGTGTTGTCTGCGAAAAATATTTTGAGGAGAGCTACATCGAAAGAACGTTCAAAGTGACAGTAAACGGCATCGTCAACGAGCTCGCTAGAGATAGACCACAAATTAAGCCCGAAACCGTGTCAACGCTATTCGACCATTATCCGAACCATCTTCTGCCTAAGAAGACATCGAAAAGAAAGTTGAGGAACCTCTGTGACCAACCGGCCGCTAAACGACAAAAACGCAGTGTCATAATGCCAGTGGTGCAGACGACAGCCATGCACGCACCGTCAAGGATGTTTGACAATGCTTGCAAGGAGCTGGCAGCAGAAGAGCCGAGCGAGAACTCATACCCGCAGCAGCAGACGTGCAGCTTTGAGCCTCGGGATCCGTTTGACTCAATTTACATACCTGCAACTTGGACCAAATTAACCGAAGCACCTGCTGGATCTGTAGCCTACGCGCGTTATCGAGCCTATTAAAAAAAAAAAAAAAAAAAAAAGAACTTTGTACATAGAAAAAGTGATAACTTATGGAAGCCTGAACTCAGTTCTGTGGACACAATAGTGTATATTCTCGGAAAAGAAAAAAACAAGCGCGTACAATACAACAATATCTAAAGCTGAAGATAGAGCTATATAGGTAGAGTGCACTGGAGGGTCTTTGTTCCGAATGTGGCCTGCAACCAGCTGATTCAGGAAGCACATATCATTCATGGGAATATATTTTGCAGAAAAAGTGTCGCTTGACCGTCAATTCTGAAGGGGTTAGCTGCGCTTAATGCAAATACCAGCGGAGGCTTACACAAGATGCGCAGAAAGAAGGAAAAAGCATGCAACTAGCCAAATAAATGCTGCAACATTTCTCGCGCTCTGAGAAGAGCTAAGAGAAAACTGGCATGGAGCGCAGAACAAGTGGCTCTATTGAAAGCGCAAAATGAGGAGCTAATAAGTGAGTCTGTGGTTAAAGCTCTTTTTTTTTTTTTTTTTTTTTTTTTTTTTTTTTTTTAATCCCGCGCGTGACCTAGACAATTGTGACCGTACAACAACCGCTCGGCTGCTGAAACCGCGAAGCCGAAACTGGTGAAGAAAGTAAATTATAAATTACTTAGCGGTGGTAAGCGAGAAACCACGTGGAGAATTATACAGGAATATCTAGCGCATCATTAGCGAGTGAAAAAAAAATACCACCAAAAATTGGTATCAGACTACTTTAAAATTATTGCGGTGTCATATGTGCGGCCTTTCTCCAAAACCTTTAGCGGTGCATTTCTATATTTTTACTTGTTTATTGTTGCTGCGCCTTTTTGCTCAAATTTTACTATATTGTAGACTTTGTAAAAAAAAAGAATCAGTGATACAATCACCACTTTTGTTTCTTGCCTTTCCTTCTGTTACAAAAGAAAGCACAACGCATAATAATAATTTATGTATGAAGCAACAATTAAGTGACTTCCTAATAAAACAAATGAATAAAGAGTAAGAACAAAAACTGAAGTCAGATTCAGACTGCTTGTGTTTATTGTCGCATATGCGATCTTTGAAAACATGCGCGCGTGCAATATATTTACGAAAAAGCAAGATCGCCCTTCTTTTCTGTAGCATAAATGTGACGCTATAAAACGTCACTAACCTGATATATATCACCTTAGCAATAAGCATGACAGAATTGCAGAAACGTCGACGTAACCTATCCGAAAGCATGAGGCCCGTATACGTATTGACGTTCGTAGCACTTGACTGCGGCATCGCGATATACCATGGACCATAAGAAAAGACCGAAGAGTAAATAAAATTCAAATTTGGATTAATGAACAGTGTAAAATATTAAGGGTATTTTCTGATACCTGTGTCACACGGACAATAACAGTCGTCGTCGATCCGTTCCGGGTTAGATCGCAACTGAGAAAATAGTTCCCATAATTCGGGACAACCACCTGGGCTGACTGAGCGCTCACTCAGAAGGAAGATGCATACGATACCTTACATCCGCAATCGCGATGCGTGGATCGCAATCGAGTGGCTCTAGATCAAATAAAATCGTCATCGGAATATTTCATAGCAATATATTGAATCCGGCCGGACTCGATCGTTTAATCAAATATTAACAAACTATTGTAACCAACGTGTCAACTTTAGGTGGTTTTCTCAAATTTCTTCTCTCGCTGGATATCAGGATGTCAATATGTGTTCTGCTTAAGACCTTATCCGGTTCAGCTGAATAAATAAAACAGATATATAGCAGACATATGGACCAGACAGTATTTGTTAAACGCTTCCTCGAGCGCTATTTGAGCGTATGATTTTCTCCGCACAGTACTAGGACGGTATGAATATCTTCCACCAAGACTGTTTTTAGACACAAAGTGCGCTTAAACCGTCAAGAGACAGGTTTCGCAGTGAAAAGCGCAGCACGCTATCCGGACCTATATGCCGCCTATGCTGCCGAGGCCGCGAACGCGGAGCGATAGCACCTTAGCTATTGGTAGCGCCGCCCCGCGGTGGCGGCGGGAAGGCATCAGCGCGGCGGACACGCCAGCGCGCGCCCTCGGCACACTAGCCAGTATATTCTAGGCACTATAGCAGTAGGGTCTTCTTTAAAATGAACAAGAGCGTAATAAAAGCCCGTCGTCGCTCATGTGGCGCTGTTATTTGAACGCCGAAACATCAGTTCATTCCGCTTCGTAGGACGCTCCAGTCACGTGGCCACTGCTCATGCGCAACGTGCACCCGATTGGTCCGCTGTACGTATCAGCTAGTGAGATCCGCCTCACTGAAGCTGAAAAACGCACAGACGTAGTTTGTTCTAAGAGCTGTGGATACAAAGTTGGGGACGGAATATTAAAGGCGAAATGTTTGTAGGGATCGAGCGGTGGGCTGTGCCGTTTCTGCGTGTAATACGGGCACGGTGTAGTGAGCCTGAGCTTTGCTGCTGGTCTGTTGCGACAGTAGACTTGTCGTTATATTTGTTCGTTTTTTATTCCTGATGTTATGATTTATTTTTAATTATTTTTGTTTTATATTGTCATTTTTATTTTATTTACCCGAACTCTTTCCAGCGTCCTTACAGGAGGACAAGGAGAACTACGGAAATGTTCGCAGGAAGTCGGCGTATAGTATATCAGTTAGCGCGCTCGGCTGGGACACGAAATGGTGCTGGTTGGAGGTTTGGCGCGGAGACGACTGTTTTTTGTTTTTTTTATTTTATCAGTTATTGGTAGTTGATGACACGCCATGGTCACACTGTCCACGGGTCCTGTACGCTCCACTCACGTAGCAAGAAATGCTTTCGCATTATTAAATATTTATCACCACCATCATAACCGTCACCAGTAGCCTGCATATGGGGTCGCGCCTTCGGCTATCGAATCTACGAGCGTAATGCGCGATTTGAGTAGCGATGGGCGTGCAGCTTCGAAGATGCGTTTTTATAGTCAATTTTAACGGTCCGAAATCTGCAGAGAGTAGAGTTAGGGAAGTTGGAGAAAATTAAATGTGTACCGGATAAAAAAAGAGAGAGGGAGAAAGGGGAGTTGTACTGTGCGGTAGGTAATGAGAGCAGCCAACAGTAGGATAAGATAATTGCTTTGCCTTGTTTCAGCTATCACGCTCGGGAAGCGTGAGAGGCGTTATCGCTACTTGAGAAGGAGAAGCCAGTGATAGTATTTATCACCACCCCGTGCTTGGCTTAGATTCGTAGGTCGTGAAATGCAATGCAGTGCGCCATACACCACGTAATGCCACCGTTTTTCTTTTTTTTGGGGGGGGGGGGGGGGGGGGGGGGAGGGCAGTTTTATTAGCAGTTCGTAGTGGTTTCTAGCTGTCTCACCCGTCTTTCGGCATTTGCTGTTCTTTTGCTGCACATTTACCGTTGCACTTGAAACCTCTGACGAGATGGAACATTGGGTACAACTGCGTCAATATTTTTTCTCTCGCTAATTCTTTTTTTTTTTTTCTTCAGTTGTGGCTATACGTGGCGGCTACATGGATGCTTGTGCCGCATCAAAATTCAAAAGACGCATTTCTTGCTTGGATAATGGGAGTCCAAATAAGAACATTACCCCCCTCCCCTTTCCCCTCCCTTTATTTCATTGATGCACTGAGAGGATCTACGCGATGTCCGTTGTTTGTGGAGTCCAGGCGAGTGGCGGCGTAACACTTGGGGGACCTTTGGGCTGTTCATTAGAAAGGAATTGACAGAACATCGTTGTAGGGACTCAGATATGCGACAGTGTAACGACTGTTTGAACCTATCACCGAGTAGCGAATTTGGGCAGATGAGAAAGTCCTCGTTTTGTTGACTGAACGACGGGACGATTCTTTTTGAGCAGCGTGACGCAGTGTCCGGTTGGGCGCATTGGAATTTCGCCTGCTCCTGCCTTAGGTCGGCTCCTGGCTTGTCGGCCGGTCCAGTCTGTTGGTCTTGTTGTTCACACGTATTTTAGTGTTTGTGTGTGTGTGTGTGTGTGTGTGTGTGTGTGTGTGTGTGTGTGTGTGTGTGTGTGTGTGTGTGTGTGTTGTGTGTGTGTGTGTGTGTGTGTGTGTGTGTGTGTGTGTGTGTGTGTGTGTGTGTGTGTGTGTGTGTGTGTGTGTGTGTGTGTGTGTGTGTGTGTGTGTGTGTGTGTGTGTGTGTGTGTGTGTGTGTGTGTGTGTGTGTGTGTGTGTGTGTGTGTGTGTGTGTGTGTGTGTGTGTGTGTGTGTGTGTGTGTGTGTGTGTGTGTGTGCGTGCGCGTCGCTGCCCCCGAAGCCCGTCACTTCCGGCCGTCCTCCGAGCGCCGTGCCGATGACAGATGCTTTTCCTTTGAGAGCTCGTTCCTGGCTCTCTCTCTCTCTCTCTCTGTGGCGGCGGGTGATAGGTCGGGTTAGCAAGGGCGTTGCACGACATAAACAGGACAACTGAGCTGGCGCCGAGTTCGTTTTTTTTTTTTTTTTTTTGTTGTTGCTATACTTCCTCTCGGCATCATAACAGAAGCCTTCTGTCGTAGGTGGGGAAAGATTTGGTTTCTTCGTAACAAGAAAATAATGTTGTAAATCAATGAAATGATGATAAGAAAACTTCAATTTTTATTCTTTGACGCGGGCAAGAAAGCGACGGCTAAGGTAGGGGAGAAGAGACTGGCTCTCGAGGCCTGTTTTCGTGAAGGCTGCACGACAAATATACAAATATACTCCTGGAAAGTCGAGGAACACTCTTTCGACGTTCGCGACGTGAAATGACTAACCTATCATATAGGACTTGCGTATGCCAGGGCGGTATGTGGATTCAGCTATGTCAGATGCCTGATATGGCGAAAATTCGTGCGCAAGACGGAACATGGTCGTAGCTCTTTCCATAAGGACAGAAAACACTGGTTATCAAGGGATTGATTGTTCGAGACGCTATACTGCCCTTTGTGTCTGAGTTTAGGATTGGTACCTCGGGACAGGATGACTACAGGTTATTCTAAATAGAGCTAAATTATACCGAAAGACTTAAATATCTAGCCCTTTCTTATAATTCTTGTCGTTCGTCGCACGTCTTGCTGCGTGTCGCACGGTATAACGCACTGAGATGTTCGTTACCAAAGTGCTCGCCAGCATCGACTGTATATAGCTGCCACCCGATATTTCCACTCTGGAATTGTAATATAGAACCCAATGTATTCTGAATAGCTGCTTTAGGAAGCATCTTACCAGCCAGCTTTTCTTTCTTTCTTTCTTTCTTTCTTTCTTTCTTTCTTTCTTTCTTTCTTTCTTTCTTTCTTTCTTTCTTTCTTTCTTTCTTTCTTTCTTTCTTTCTTTCTTTCTCTCTCTCTCTCTCTCTTTCTCTCTCTCTCTCTCTCTCTCTCTCTCTCTCTCTCTCTCTCTCTCCTATAGCTATGCGTGGGGCTCCTATAACAAGTGTGCTTCTCCACGGTACTCACGCCTTGCACTTACCTAGCGCGTAATTTACCGGAACCTACTATATCTGAAAACTTTCTTTTTTACGAATCGCGGTGTGCGATCTTGATATATAGGAATTGTGGGAGTCCCGGAACTGCAGCAGTCAGCGACCTCCGCAATATACGCAGCGTCGCATAGCCTTTGTTTCTGCCGGATTTGTTCCGAACTTTGTTTGTTGGATTTTTTTTTTCTTACTTCGACGGCTGTTTGAGCACGTTTCCCGAGTGCGGCGTCGGCATAACATGCACGGCACTCTGGTTAAAACAAAACAAAACAAAAGCACTGGAATGAGTAGGTTGTAAACAGCGCTTATATGTGCTCTGCTCTGTTATTTGACGCGCAGTTAAGGTACCAGTGCGGACATCGCGCCGTTCGTGGTTTCTATTGACGATGTGCAGCTTTCTAGCTGAACACTTGGGATATCTGCAAGTACTTCAAAGCCAATAAATTCTTACAGAATAATTGAGTGGGCATATTAATTAGGGACAGCTAGGTTCGCATAGAGCTCAACACGAGCATATTGATTGTATTGCTTAGCAGTTTCTTTTTGCAGTGTAACTGTTAGCGGCTCACTTACTTTGTTGCATGAGCAGTTTCGTTGGCCGTGTAACAGCACATCGCGTGAGTGGTCCCGTGATGTCAGGAGCCATCACGTGAGCGTATGAGAGAGGGCGGAGCAGCTTTATTGGAGAATTTTAGCTTACCATGATCCACGATCCGCTACCGTGATCCGCCACCGCGCGTTCCACTGCGCATGTCCATACCCCCCTTGACGCCGATAGATGGCGCCACATACTGGATGTCAGTAGGGTGCCTCGATGTAGCGCGCCCTAGATGTCAGCACACAGACCTGCCGCGTCGGGACCAATCAGCTTGTTCGCCCCGCCCACGTGCGGTAGAGAGTCACGGTGGCGGATCACGGTAAGCTAAATCTCTCTATTGCCAAGGGAGCGTGGGCAGCCGAACCTGAGTCTGACCCTCATACAGGGGTGACCTCGAAGGCGCAGTTAACAAGAGCGTCCCATGTTGTTTACTCCCGCTTCAGCAGCATGCAGGCGATTCCAGCTCTCTTCGGAAGCAGCTGGCAGGAGCATGCGAGGTGGAGGCTCCACCTCGCATCCCCATAAGATGTGATTTTGGGTTGCCGCTTCCTGGCGGTTTAGGCATGTGGGCTTATAATCCCCGTTCGTATTAAACGACGAACTGTGGGGGATTATAACGAATCGACGGATCGAGTCTGGATCCATCTTAGCATTGTGGCCTGTAGTTTGCTAAGGTCTGCATGCGAAGGCGGATAAGTCTGTCTTCTATCCTTGTAGTAGTTATGGTACGTGGCCAATGCTTCACCCAGTGGGTCCAAGTCTGAGGGGCTGATCACCGTCACATTACAGCGGATCGATGCTGCACGGCGTGCTCCGAAGAGTTGTTGGTAGAGGTTCCATTTGTTTTCCAATCGCAAAAGGGCGAACAGCTGCGCTGTCCAAATGCATTAATGAGAAAGGGTAATTGTAGAGTTTAATTTTTTTTTTTTCCTGACAAGTTGTCTGCAGCACTCGAACCGGTAGTCCCCTAGTTAGTGCTCGCGGCGGTTTTCCACGACGCCGAAGAAGCGCCGGCGCCACTTTAGTAGACGAAACGTGTAGAGGGGGCGGGGCGTTCCATCACCGCAGCACTGGGACACTGAGCCGGCTTCTCTGCAGCGAACCTATCGTCTAGCCTGGGCCCCTTGCGCCTCCGCTTCCGGGTGCGAGAGACGTTTTCCTTTCTTTCTTTCTTTCTTTCTTTCTTTCTTTCTTTCTTTCTTTCTTTCTTTCTTTCTTTCTTTCTTTCTTTCTTTCTTTCTTTCTTTTTTTCTTTCTTTTCTTTTCTTTTCTGTGTGTCTCCAATGGCTGTTGGCACTTGGGTCCACTGCAGGCGCCGTGCGCGTGGCATCCTTCTTTGTGTGTATTTCCTTTACTTTGTTTCGATTTTTCCCTTGTTCGCGCGTCTTCTGCAGAGGTGCTGACAAGGCGGTGGCGCATTTCAGCGCTGTTCGCTTTGGAACGGCACTAGGGCGAGTTTCTCAGTGGAGAGGATGCAGCACTAGCGAGGAAAAACAAAATGCAGCTCAGACCGCCGGATGGAGAGCGAACTTCACACGCCAAAACCAGGAATGGAGGTGAAAAAATCTCGCCGGCTAACGCCCCAGATCTTTGTGCTGTGTGATGTCAGTGCACGATCGCACTGAGCCGGCAGACGTTAATCCGGAGCCCTCCACTACGGCACCCCTTGTTCGTGCCATCGCGCGTTTGTCCGCACGATTAGTAGTAAAATACTTTATTGAGGCGCAACGCTTAGGCGCCTAATACATCGATGGCCTGCTGGACGAGCAGGCGCTGTTCTTCACCATCAGCACCAAGCCAGTCCACCCAGGTCCACATAGTATGGGAGGAGGTGGGAACGAATCCCGATTGCAATGCAACCGGATATGAAAATAGGCAGTGTGAAAGGTAGGCATAAGGGGAAGGGCAGTTGGGGCATGATGGATCGCGACGGAATTTGTAGGGATATAGCCGGGCAGGGGTTATGAGTGTGTTCAACTGTATTGGCCGAAGGATATGAGCCTCCCGAACGGAAAGATTAGGATGAGGGTCGGGGTAGAGCTTGCGGTCTAAGCGAGCAGTATTGTAGTATTCACTGATGCTGGCGCGAAGAGACACTCTCGACCCGCCCTCCAAGGATCTTGGCCAGGGGATAAACGGTGCCCTGTTACGAGTTTCACGCGCGATTATGTTCGAACGAGACGAGCTATAAGAGAATGGCTGCACTAATAGATGATGAAAAAGTCTCGCCGGGGGAAAATTCGCTGCATGTTGGTTAATTAGATAATTAATTAGAGCTAATTAAGTCAGTCAGTAGTCGATATAGCCGGCAATGGCGACGCCCAAGTAGGGTCACGTGGTACCTTACTTTCGGTGACGTAGGCTTCTGTTGGCAGGAAATTTGAAATGTTTGAACTTGAACGAGCGGGAAATGGCGTGCTTTGAGGTAATCAATTGACTGCAGCCTGAAAAATTCCGAGAGCACTGCAGAATCTGCAGTGGAGAAATACGAAAGCCTGAGGTGCTTTCCATCTAAAGGATTGCTTTGCGAGGGGAGGCGCGTTGATTATGCCACATCTCGATGGGCACTTCCATCGCGCTTTGAGGGAAGGTGGGCTTATAGTTTATGGGGTTTATACGTCCCAAACCGACATATAAACCCTCCCGGTTTAGAGGCGAGTGCCACTTAGCCACCGCGGCAGTCATGAAGGAAAAAGTGAAAGGCATGAAAGCAAGAGAAAGAAATGGCTGCAGTGAAAGGCTCCGGATTGATGTTTACCTGCCTGGGAATCTGATTGATTTATAGAAAGGGAAAGGCGCGGTAACTGTCTCACTTGTTTTATGTGGACGCCTCAACCGCGCCGTAAGGGAAGGGAGGAAGGTGGGAGAGAAAGTGGAAAGAGAGAAAGAGGAGCCTTAGTGGAGGGCTACGGAGTAATTTCAACCACCTGGGGAT
Source organism: Amblyomma maculatum (assembly GCF_055883805.1). Taxonomy (NCBI): domain Eukaryota; kingdom Metazoa; phylum Arthropoda; class Arachnida; order Ixodida; family Ixodidae; genus Amblyomma; species Amblyomma maculatum. The sequence goes on from NC_139354.1 coordinate 22,018,576, forward strand.
TTTTAACGTGCGCTGACATCGCACAGCACACGGATGCCTCTTCGTTTCGCCTCCATCGAAACGCAGCCGCCGAGGTCGGGTTCGAACCCGGGTACTCCGGCACAGCTAGTAGTCGAGTGTCTTACCATTGCACAAGATAAACGTGCGCTAGCATCGCACAGCACATGAGCGCTGTTGCAGTTTAATAAATAAATAAATAAATAAATAAATAAATAAATAAATAAATAAATAAATAAATAAATTGGTTCACAGGGAATGAAAAGCGCAGTATCTGTCACACTTGTTCTGTGGACACCTGAACCGCGCCGTTAGGGGAAGCTAGGTAGGAGTGAAAGCGGAAAGAGAGAGGGGGGCCGTAGTGGAGGGCTCCGGAGTAATTTCGACCACCTGGGGATCTTTAACGTGCAGACTTCGGTTCGCCTCCATCGAAACGCAGTCACCGGCAACAGTTTATAGCGCCAGTTTCCTTTCTACTCAGCCGTTTTATTCTTCACAGGAGTTTCGACGGGAACGACAGCGAGAGTCCCTTTGGCACTGTCCGATTCCACTGCACGTTAAAAAAGCCCAGCTGGTCGGAATGCTGAAAGCGCGCGAAAATCAGTTTTCGTGTGCATTTTACTTATTTAAAGCATCGAATACCGCTCTATATTTCTCACGCTTCTTTAGGCTGGCTTTCTCCGCCGACTCGGGGAAACCGACGCGAGCCGCGGCTTTTTGCCTTTGGCGCCCGGGTTAGAGAAAATTTATCGGCAAACAGTGTGCGCGAGTTCCGCGCGCCTCTACAATTCGCGGCGGAGGAAGAAGGAAAAAAAAAAAAAAGACACAGCGTGTGTGTGACGGCGTATTACGGCAGTGTGTTACTCGGAAGAAGGGGGACGCGAGTGCACCGTTTTACGAGGAGCTTACGGCAGCAGCGGCGCTTGCGCCGGCGGAGGCAGCGCGCCGGCGCGGTTGACGTACCGCGCGGCTCCTTGGCCCAGCTCCACGGTTTGCCGCCTCCGCGCCTCTCTCGTGTTTCTTTTTTCTTTCGCCACGCGGTCGCACGCGCAACGGCACCGCACGCTGCCGCGAAGACGACTAAGAGAAAGCCCCCCCCCCCCCCCCCCTTCTTTCCCTCTTTGCCCCCTCCTTCTCTTTCGGCCCCTTAAGTGCCTTTTCATTATTACTGCTTTCATCTTTTCACTTTTTCTTCCGATGCCTGCACCGAGAGTGTTTTGAGCGTTCGCCTCTGCTCGCGCTATTTTTCGGAGCCAGGTATGGGGTTTAGGCCTCTGGCTCACTTACTCGCAGCCCACGTCTTGGTCTGGAATATTTGGGTGCAAGAGGGGGAAACAAAGAGAAAAGAATATATATATATATATATATATATATATATATATATATATATATATATATATATATATATATATATAGAGAGAGAGAGAGAGAGAGAGGGGGGAGGGGGGGGGAGAGAGAGAGAGAGAGAGGGGGGGTGCTTGAGCATCCTACCTATGCTGAAAAAAGTGTTGGAGACGGAGGTTGTATTTCGTTATGTGCTCTGTGAACAGTGAACCTCCTGTACGGCGTCACCATATTCTGGTGCTTATTATCCTTCCATGGTCACTGGGCAGAGGGAACAATTTGGGGAAGAGTATGGGGGTGTGTTCCCTCAGGACCTGCATGATTGTGAGATTTGACGGGCGTTCGAACCCAAGTGTCCGACATGGTCTATCGCTGTGTCCTGCACCTGTCAAGAGACGAGCTTTCCTGGTTCTCATGTGCCTTGTTGATTCTGCTCACTTTTATGCTTTCTTTCTGCATTTCTTTTGCTTTCTTTTTGCATTTTTCTAGCTGGGGAACTCCGGATGAATATTCATGCCACGTGACATGCACTGTTACAAGTTTGCGGTGTTATACTTTCGAATGGATAGAACAGTGGTGCATCACCACAGCTTAGAAGCTTCACCCTGTTTCGCTTTTAACGTTCATACTTATCAATGCCATTCTCAATATGCTTGCTATCTCTGAGTGACTACACTAGCTGAACCTCCAGGGACCTGTGGCTCCAAACTCTTGAAACAATTTTTAATAGTGTCAAGCAAAGATGCTTGTTCCCTTTCTGTTGGGAAAACTGCATTTGTGACCATTTAAGGAGGAGAGGGCAGAAGACAGATGCAGCGCATTTATTTGTGTCCCAAGGTGGTTTGTGAGCAAGCTTACCCACTGAACAGTAGTTGTTTCTGACCAACTCTTTAAGTCTCAAGTCTCGCTTTTATATGATCCAACAGAACAGCACTCAACAGGTTAATAAGTTAAGAAAGAGCTCTACGTGTACCTGGAGCATTTTTGTTCCAGCCCGGACAAAGATTATCATACATTCGCATGGCTATGCATAGCCAACACGAGTTTTGTTTGAATTTGCAGTAGTGACAGATATGATATGCTTAATCTGAGGACATGGTTGCTGCTTGAACCGTCACATGTACCATCTTGTGAAGTTTAGGGCTACGCACTATTATTGGGTACATATGATTGATGCAGAACACGCGAGAATATTAGCGCATGCGCAGCGCTTTTATTCATGGTGTTCTTTCTGTGGGTCATGCAATAGATTCGATGTGAGACTGAGGGCTTGTTCCATGGTTGACGTTTCTCGGCGGTTTACTGTGCAGGGCCCTAGATGGCGTCCACAGGGCTGGTGAAGCAGGAGGAGGAGCCGTATGAGCTGACTATGTACTCGTCCTCATCGTCCCTGTCACCAGGAGACGCCGTGCCCCACTGCAGCACCAAGTTGCAGTGCCACTCGCCCAGCTTGTCACCCCCGCTCAGCCCTCGGGAGTTCTCCTGCTCCTCGACCACCACCATCACGCTCCAGGCACCACCTTCGCCACCAGTCATGGGCACAGGAAACGGCTCCAGTGAGTGTGCCTCCCTTCCCCTCCTCCTTTTCCTCCCCTCTCTCTTGCACTGCACTAGCTCTGTACTGGTCACACATAAGAACTGCGCCTATTCATTCCAGGAGTGTACGAAGAGTTTATTGAAAAGGAGCCTATTGACATTGCGTTACAGAGGGTGCGTACACATTAAACTAGGACAGACAGCAATGTGTGTTTCTGTTTAACAGGGTCTTGTGTGAAGTGTCACATTTTTAGGAGGTGTTTGCAAAAAATGTGGACATCGACTCTCGTACAATGAACGTGCAGTTTTGCACAGAAAGGTAGAGTGTGCTGGGAGTAAACGTAGAGATTACTCTCCTGGTCGGCCGCAAGTGTAAAAATTGCACCAGGTGTTGAGGCCATTTGCGGCGGCCGTTACCTATTACAGGTTGGCCAATCACCTGGGAACCCAGCAGAGTCAAGCGTCTCAGAATAGGGCTATTTGAAATGATGTGAATGGATCTTGGTTGGATTTTCTGCATTCAGCAGCTGCACAAGAAGAGCTGAGAAGACTGATTGTCACAAATACTTTGCCTCGGAGAAGTTTAATTTCTCTAGAAAACATCAGCCATGGACTTGGTGGCCCAAGCGGAGACATTGTGCTTCTGTGTTTCACTGAAACGAAGTGCTCTGTGCCTGAGAACTAATGTTCATAATCTCCTGAAGGATATTTTCTCTTTTTCAGATATGTATTGACCAAGTTAGTGATACTGTTAGGGGAGGTAACGGTACAAAAATGAGTTTGCTTTGCTAATACAACCAGCTGATATGCACCTGCCAAGTAAAGCTGAGCAGGAGATATCTTTTTTGTTGATTTCTAATTTCCAGAGAACTTTGCACTTGGCATACTTTTTAATGTGCTTCCTTAATTTTTCTTCGCACATTTTCTTCATGCACTATTCTGTTTCAAAGCAGTTGAAGGTCTGGCAAATTTATACATGTTTCTTGTTTCTTTCATTGTGCTCTAAATCACCCGATGGCCAAAGTGGCAAGCCTAGGTCATTATTGTCGTGAAAGCTACACTAGGCTCGCAGGAGCACATTTTGCGGTGCCCAGCCGGAGCCACAACTGCGCATGTACCATTACCATGACAACCGATTGCGCCGAGGCACGGGAAGAAGATAAAGGAGTGCACACACTGTGAATGGCATCAGCGGAAGCTACACGATGAAGCGACAATAGACCCACAAGTCATCGCATAGTGCGAGACTGCCCAACGAAATTCGAATGAAGCAAGGAAGGCTAAGCGAGCGTTGGAGACACCTGAAGAGTTGAACTTCTCGCTAAGCTGCAGGACTAGGTCTTGGATCAGCAAAGACACTGGGCTGATGCCGAAGTACAAGGAGAAGAAGACCGTCGAACAGTACGGCAAGAAGAAGTCGAAGCGACTTCTGTTGCGTCAGATGACTGACTATAGCATTTGGGTGACAGTCAGGGCTACAGCAACTAGGACCTTCGAGGCTGACTTTGTAAACAGTCAGTTTGGCTATTTGTGTGATGTGTGTGATAGACTATGGCATCAGAAGGTCTTGTCGCTAGCGGGCATGACCATGCACGCAACTCTACAGACAGCTTTCTTCGAATGGTCTGCCAAAACAGTCAGCGTAGAGAGTGTTTGTGTCACGTGTAAGGCTTCTCTAGCTAAGGAGCGGATCCCCATCTATAGCGTTAGCCACAGGTATCATGCCCGCCATTGCCGCCAGCCTTACCAGTGCTTAACGATCTCACTGAGTGGCCGATTTCTCTACGCTTTCGCCACGGCAAATGTTTTGATGTGGTTTGACTGGATTGCAGTGTTTCAGTCTGGACACCTTGTACGAGGGTTGTCGTCGCTCTTTCCCCTTGTCAGGTGGCAGCCACTCGACACGAGGCTCCTCAGGGCACCACCACAACAACAGCAACCACCACGGGGGTGGCGGCGGCGGTGGTGGAGGCAACTCTCCGCGGCGGCTGTGCCTGGTATGCGGGGACGTGGCCTCGGGCTACCACTATGGTGTGGCCTCGTGTGAGGCCTGCAAGGCTTTCTTCAAGCGGACCATCCAGGGTGAGACAGGGCTCACCTATTGTGTTAATGCCACGAGCACAGTGTGGTACGAGCTTGGCAGCAGACATGAAGAATCAGGGGCCATTCCTTTGTTGTTTCAAGTGTCGTCTTAGGCCTCGCGAAGTCTCAGGTTAATGGTGAAGCCATGTGCTGGGATAACGTAACAATGTCATTGTCTATTGGGTTCCATTTCAAATGCAGACAGCCATCATACAGGTGTTCATCAGATAAAATTACTGTGATGCAGGCAGTTTTCAGCAGTTTTTTTTTCTTCTCAGGTTCCTTCTATGATTCGGACTTTAGTTAATTCTAACATTTTCTCTGTCTTCTTGAAGGCTGAATTAACGAGAGTTTACAGGTCATTCGTGCATCTTAAACAATACACACAGGGCACTAGAGGCTTGGGATTATGATCACTACGTTATATTTTGTCTTTGAGATGGACATTACAGTAGTATGAAATGCAGCAAAATGGTGCCAACATTGTTTATAGTTCTGTTGATAATTATTTTTTTGGAATGCGAGTGCATCTGAAACAAAATGGCATTGCACTTCTCATATCCCTGAGAAAAAAAAAAAGAAAAGAAGCTTAACTATGTTAGACTCTGAAAATAGAATTTTCGAGTCCTTGTATGTCTCCAAGTTTTTATTTGGTTGTAAATTTCTGAATTCCCTAAGAAGTAATGAGCTGAAATAACTATCTTAGTTAGTGTAATGTCAACTCTTTTGTTCACATTTGAGTCAGCTGTTTGTTCCAATATGACAGATTTGTCAGGCGTAAGTCACCTGCCTGATAGCGTCAGGAGCATCATGGCTTTGGCAGGTTCTTGAGGGATTCATCAGTTTTGTGCTTTCCTTCGTACAAATTCGCAGAATATTTATTGGCACAGAGTGTTCGTGCTTTCAATTATTTCTCGCCTGCATTTCTATCGGTGCACAGTTGTGCCTACCTTCATGAAAAACTGTGGCTTGGTGACACACGCACAAGTAGAGGCTGATGTACGGGTTGGAAGAATAGAGAGGAAACATGAAATGAGAAGCAGAGAGAGCAAATTTCATTGCAATTCAGTGTATGGCATCGAGTAGATTTTGTGCAAGTCACCATAGAGAGCTGGTCTCCAAGTCCGCCACACTTTGTGGAAAGTTATTTTAGAAAACGGCAGTGAAGGAGAGATAAGAAGTACAGAAGAACCTCGTCCATACATTTATGGGAAAACAATTATGGGGGTTTAAGCATGGCTTGAACCTAGTGATAAAGCGAAAGCTGCGAGTGTTGCAGTGAATTTTTTTGCGGACACCTGGATTTAATGAACCGTCGTCACAACGTTCGAACAAACCTTCTGTCCTAGCAACTCGCTTTTGTCGTTCACCTCTACCAACCACCGCATTATCTGTCTTCTTGTTCTTCTTTTTCTTCCTTTTGTTCTTCTTTTACTTGTCTGCTTCTTCTTTTACGCTTTCTTCTTCTTCTCTTTCATCTTTCTTCCTCCAACTGCTGGCCCAGCTCTCAGTCTGTACCACGTGACAGTTGCTAGGCAACGGCCACTTGCCACGGTGCCACCCTGACGGCTTGAAAACCTAGCGCAAGTGTAGCTGTAGCTACAAAAATCAGAAAAGAAATATGTGTTATCCACTTAGACTTGTCATCTAAACTGCCTAAATTTTAAAGATATGAACGCTGAATGAAGTGCGAGGGCATTTACTGATATTTGACTTTGTTAAAATGTCGGTCATCCTATGTTGACCCAAGGTCTCGACAGTGCTCTTTCTGATTTTCTTAGAATTGAGTCCGCATTTGCGCTGTGAGCACGAAGGAAACTTCGCTATGCATCCGAACTGTCAATGGCATTTACGAATGCTTCACCCAGTATGCATTGCGGAGAAGTCGCCGCGGTGGACGACTTCCACAGAATTCTTTGAATTAATTCTGACCTTTTCACTGAAGCGTTACATTGCACGGTAAGAATTGATTTATGTGTATCTGTAGGACGTGTGTCAGGCACTTTGTAAACTCAGCCTGCATGGATTGCATTCTGCACAGCAAGGAAAAAGAAAAAGAATGGTCTGTTATTCCTTCCCAACTTTTTGGCAGGAAAGTCGCGATATTGTGCGCAAAATAGCTCCTTAGTGACGTTTAATGGCCAAGACAACACAAAATTGTGTTTTTTATTTTCCTGCACCAATTTCGTGGTTATGAAAGCTATTGCGAAGCCAAAGAATTACACATCTTCTAACAGTATCACCCATGCAACATTCTAACTGCATCTGCCTGAAGCAGTTTGTTCTCTGTCGACTTAAGGTTGACACCACAGACACTATATGGCTCGTGGACAAACTGCACAGAATTACTGGGATGTCCAAGTGTCTGTTGAGCGGGCCATTTTAATTTTGTCACAGAAAGGGCCCCACATTCGACCCTGGCTAGGAGCCAGAGTTGCGTCAGTTTTGGTTTCCTTGTGGTTTTGGCATTGAAGCCGCGTTACGGCTGCTTTCCTCTGCTTGTACAAGACCAGGGTTGCGCTAATCTCTCGCATCTCGGCACAGGACTAGCCCGGAGGCCGTGATTTGCCGCAGCTGCTCTTTACACGTTTTTGCTGTAGTTTGCTCGGTTGAACCAGCCTGCTTGACTGAATTGCTTTCTCCCCTCCTCCCCCCTCTCATTGCCACACAGGCAACATCGAGTACACGTGTCCCGCGTCAAGTGACTGCGAGATCAACAAGCGTCGGCGCAAGGCATGCCAGGCCTGCCGGTTCCAGAAGTGCCTCAAGATGGGCATGCTCAAGGAAGGTGAGCATCTCGTGCCGCGCCCATGTCTTCATCCGTACTTAAGACGGGTTGTTTTTGTGGCAACTACAGTTGGTAGACTGGGTACTTCCTGCCTTTTATTTGCATCACCAGAATGCGTTCGTGGGTTTGCGGTGTGAAAGAGCGCAGATGAGAAAAAGACTCGAACTGTTCTTTTTTTTCCACCTTTAGGGCAAAGGAGCGAAAGCAGTTGATATGTTGTTCATGTTAGCACCCTCACTCCAGCCACATACTTACTTAGACTTGACTCTGTTGGATTGAGCCCACTTGTCATGCGTGGAACCAGGTCAGTAGCTGTGGATATGTCAGGTTAGTTTCTTTACCAGGGGCTGGCTCGCTGGGCTTTCTCAGCAAGGTGCACTTAAATCAGCTTCGTGTGATGCATGGGAATCGCTTTATTGTCTGGTGATGGCTGGAACCAAAGCCAGTTGCAATTCTGAGGGTGCATTATATCAGATGTTCTTTACTCGTCAGACATAAGCGTGCACAAATACAGTCAAACCTCGATATAACGAACACGCATATAATGAATTATTGAATATATCGAACTCTTCCTAAATATTTTTGTCAAACACATGTATTTTTAACTTCCCATAGCGAACGCGGTTCGGCATAAAACGGATATTACGAACTTCGCGACGCCAAGCACTACCCCACTTTAATAGCAGGAGGCAGGCTTCGTTGCACTACATGTATGTTGTGCAGCGCAGCAAACGTTCAGGACTACCTCGCAGGTGCTGACAGTGCCCCAGATGCCACGATGACATTGGGAGTTGACAGCCAAAGAAATCTATGGCCTCCGAGATCACCCCCGCGTGCCTGTTTGTTCGCGTGGAGGTGATCTCGGAGGCCATAAGAAATCGTTCGCATCTTACAATCGCTGACAGCGCCGCTTCAGTAGCGGCGGCAGCGGCGCGATCGAATGTTGCTTTTGTCATTTTGGCTTTTGCGTCTTTCGCGTTTTTTGGTTTTAGTGTTAGCAGCGGCGTTGTGGCGCGGCCGTCGTAGCGTTTGGCAGAGGCTGCGTCTGTTGTCGTGTCGAGTGTGGTGCGCGGGTGTGCGTAGTGCTGTGATGGCGGTGAACGTGAAAAAAAGAGCAGCTCTGACGTTAAAGACCAAGCTCAAGATAAAATCGGGGCCTTCAAGACAGTTTACAAGAGGAGACTGATTGACACTCTTCTCGTAAAGCTTCTTATGAAGCAGGACTTGAAGATCGACTTGCTGGGAGCATTAAAGTGGCATGGGACAGCATGAAAGGCGAAACGATTGCCAACTGCTTTCGGCACGCAGGTTTTGTTCCAGCAGAGGCCCATGCATCAAGTGATGATGGGGACGATCCCGACGAATCAGAAGCAGAGCTCCGCGAGCTCGATGAGCCTGGAACGATTTTTCGCGTTTTGTTGGTGACATGCCCGCAACAATGACTGTAGAGGACTTTGTAGGCGGCGACGACATCGCGGCGACCACGGCTGTACTGACGGACGCCGAAATCGCTGTGGAAGTTTCTGAACATCCCGCAGACGAAGCTCAGGCTGACCCTGCAGACGATGAGAACTTTCCGACTTCACAAGAAGCGCTTGCTGCATTGGATTTACTGCGCCGTCACTGCAGTGCTGTTGACAGCAGTGGGTTTGCCCTTGTTGAGTGTTTGCAAACTGTGGAACAGGGCGTGATATGGAACGCTATCAACTCAAAAAAGCGGGCTGCGATAGCGCAGTTCTTTGCGCGTAAATAAATGCACGTGACCCAAGTAGGCACCCTCCGAGTTGCGTGCCTTCTCTGATTGAATTTTGCTGCTCTTTGATGCATTTTCGATGAAATTTTATATTACGAATTATGCACAGAGCGAACTATTTTCCTATTTTTTAATTGTTCGTTATAACGAGGTTTCACTGTAGCCGATGTTGTCAAGCCTGGGTAACTTTTCCTGCCCTAATGCTCATTCGACGGGTTCTTGCTAGGTTAGTGTAGAAACGCTGTTCGAGGTTCACACGGGCCAGGCTTACATGAACCATACAAACGCACGCAGCATGTTTCCAAGATTTAACTATTTCTTGGTGGTAACACTAGTGCCTGGATGAGACGTTTATTGTGCCGAGAACAGAGCAGGTGAAAGCCGAGTAGTATTTGTTCTGTTTCTAAACTGTCACAGTCGATAAATACATATAGTGGGACTCTCGAATCCGTCAAACAAAGTCTCTGTAGTGGTTCAAACGGAACGGAACTTGCGTGAGAACTGGCGTAGCTTTTAGTAGTGTGTGCAGAGTAGTAGGCTAGCAAAGCAGGAAGGAGCCGACTGTAGGATGCCAGAATTCAGTATACTGTACAAGTGCACAGAATGGGTCAGGGAGAATGGCTTGGCCGCTGACCAGCAACCTGTCTCCATTCCGTAGTAGTATTCTGAGTGCGTCAGATGGAAAGCAAAAGTTTTGTAGGTTTCATGTACTCCTGGAGACTAAGGAGAGAAAGCAAACATGTTTTTAGGGTGTGCCTTCTGGCTCTTTATGAAAGGTCTTGTTAGGGAGTTTTAGCATGCGGTTGCGGTTGCTGATCCTCCTTGTACCTTGCATTGCAGAGAAACAGGCGGTGGTGAGCACTGATTTTAGGGTTTTAGTTCTGCTCTGCATTTTTTGAAGGAGAGAATGCAAACGTGTTCTAGGGTGTGCCTTGTGGCTCTTTAAGAAAGTTCTTGTTAGGGAACTTTAGCATGCAGTTGCTGTTGCTGATCCTATTTGTACCTTGTCACGCAGAGAAACAGGCTGTGGTGAGCGTTGATGGCATAGCTTTAATTCCATCTGCTCTGTACTTTTTTGGAGGCCCTTTCAATAGCATCTCTAGGCGCACGTCCTTGGAGAGCTAGTACTAGAATGGAGACAGTGCAACGTTTGTGCACAGCGGACACCTTTTGCGACCGGCAGAGAAGTCTCTTGGTCTCACAACTTGCCAAAGAGGCGTGCTGCCATCTGGATGGAGAGCTGCCCGTGTAGCCGCACAAGAAGAGAGTACTAATGCGCCACGGCCTTGAAAGTGATGGGCTGGGAAAGGCCGGGCCTTGGAGAACCTGTCCGAATATTTATATACCTGCAGCAGCCGTGGTGGCCTCGCAACAACAGCTGGGATTTTGGAATGGGGCCGATGCATCTTCCGAAGCTATTCTTCCTCTCCTCCCCTCTGTGTGCGAGCAATGTGTGCCCCGGTGAGGGAAGGGGTTGTATCTGGCCGCCCTCCTCACATTTTTTCTCTCTCTTCTAGCAGTGGAAAGGGAAGTGGGGGAAGGGGGAGGAGAACACGACAAGGGCTCAAAGGGTTGCGACCTGGCGCAGTGCCAAGAGCCTGTTTTGCGGCGGCTGGTTGTTGGTTCCGCAAACAGAACGATGCAGCTTGCTTATGCGCGCTACCTCTCTGCTTTCATCTCCTCCCCCTCCTTCTCTTTGTCATTTTTGGTCTCTGCTTTAAGCAGCTGCCGTGGCGCGACAGTTTTTGCGGGAGGCAGCTCAGCTGCTGCTTCAATGCATGTTGTTGTTGTCCTGTGTGCGGGGAGATGGGCTTTTGGCTTGTTTTCGTTTCTTCTTTTCACTCTCTCTATTTCATTCACTTCTTTCTAACCCTTCCCGAATTGCTGCTGTCGAGGCCTTGGGGTTTCGTGAGGACACTTGTCACGCATCTGACCTTGGTCTCTCGGGTCTGTACCGTGAGCTCGTTTTAGTTGCTGGTGCTGATGATGTCGCAACAAGCCACCAAATCTGGCCGCCCTGCCGCTGTGTGCTTGGGACTAACTTGGCACCATGGCCAAATTTGGAGTGATTCCATTCGTCTCTCTTTCTTCTTCCCTATCAGGCCTGGAATGATGGCAGAATCTCGGAAACTGGTAAAGAGTGGAGTGAAGTCCAGATGGGAAAGGGCGCAGTACACAGATGAGCACAGTGCCTGCGATGGGAGAGCTGTCACTCCACAATCAGCTCTGGTAGCTGAGTGTGGGACTCAGGATGTTACAATTGGAAGCTCTAATGTTCTCCTGCTAGCCAACAAGGATGCTCCTCACAGGTTGAACATGCCGTGCGTAATTGTGCTTTCACGAGGTGAAAGGATTGAGGGCACTGTACAGCTGCCTGACCAGGGGCAGAAGTGCTGTTCCATTTGCTTCATTCTGCTCCAAACTGCTTTTCTTGCTCCATCCTGCTCCAAAACGTAATAGTATTTCTCCAAAACTGCTCCGAACCGGCTTCCTCGACATTCTGCCATCAAATTTAGGAGAACGCGGTTTTTTGTTGCACGGGGGGCTATTAATAATATTTCCTCCAAAAATGTGATTCGATGGAAACTTGATCAAGTGGCAGTGAGAAGCAATTGGAGCAGTGGCATGCTGCGTGTGCACGCTCTATGGGCCGCTTTAGTCAAAACAAAACAAGCTGTAGTCCACCTCACGCTGAGTCTAAGTACGTATAAAAGTTTCATAAACTAGGAAAGCATAGAGCATAACAAATTTGCAAGTAAGTTTAAAAAAGTCGCAACAAGCGATTGGAGGAAAATAATTTCGAAAAATATTTTGTGCCCTTGACATAAAACCTTTTCCAAGCCTCTTGAATTGCCGGTGGTGAGAGAAATGGGTGAAGGAGTCATGCAGGTGCCTCGAGCCGTTAGGGAAGTTGTCACACAGCACAGAACAAGTGTACTTGTTCTAAAGGTGCCGTCTATCCTCCCTGAAGGTACTGCTGACCAAAAAGGATATGCACAAGGAGAGTAGAAATGTGCTGGTCAATGATGTGAACTCCAAACTAGTGATGGTACTTGAGCATATCAAGGTGATGGACTCCACGTGTCAGCCTATCATGCAAAAATAGTCAGACTTAGTTGTCATGATGTGTAGAACGAAGCATTTGGTTTGCTGCTAGTCTTTTTCAAATTGTTCCACAAGCCATTTGTGTAAATTTTAATTAACTGTACATGTTTTCGTTGTTTGTCTTGTCTTGTCAGAGATGCAGATGTAGTCAGCAAAGCGTTGAAAGTTGAATAGAAAGGAATCAAATTGGGTATCTTTGTGCGTCAGAAACAAAAACTTGCAATTATTAAAACCGTTTGACGCTAGAAACATGCTCTGAAACATAATTTGAATTCTCCAAACTCTCGTTTTATTGCTCCAAAGCTGCTCGAAATTGGAATTGGCTTTATAGATACTGCACTCTGAGCTGCTCAAAAATGCTCGAGCCTGCTTCTGCACCTGTGTCTCTCTCGTTTGTTTACACCCAGGAAAAGCAAAAAAAATCTGGACGTACGTTTGTTTCCTTTCTCTCCCTAAGGGGATTCGAGGCAAATAGAAGTTGACACGCATTGTTAGGGTACTGCTTTCTCTCCAACTGGACTGTCATAAACAAGGCAAGAGGCCTCAAAATGAAGCCAAGGTATCGCTGCCACATGTCGTTTCTGCAGGCAGGCCACAGTGACATCTGAGAAGGTTTACATGATGGGGACCGCTGAGGATTGGCTGCAGTGTCATTCAATGCCAAGTGATGACAGTGGGCTCCTTCTTGGTCTTGGATGTCATAAGTATAAATCTAATGGCAGGAAGAGGAGTGTCTTATTCTTTAGTCAGAGTTTTGATGGAAATAATAAATGTGTTTTTCTAAATATCAAACAAATGTGAGCATACCCATTAGAAACGTGAACTAAATTTTGGTCACATAAACGGGATGGAGTTGTTTTTTGTGTTCCTCTTGAGATGGCTAGGGGAGTAGATTAAGGCTGAGAGGAATAAGCAATGGAGTAAGAGTGCATGTTGGGCCTTCAAGCTGGAGTGGGTGCAGGCATGTCAAGTTACTAAGCAGTGTTAGTCCGCTGCTGAACCACGAGAATGATAGCTCGCTCCATGTTTGTAGCTGTGAAGGGTACATATCATAAGAAAACTCATTGCATTAGTATTCTTGTGAGATAAAAAGAGGCGTGGCACAAAATGAAATCTTTTGTGTTCTGTCTATTCTACTTCGTTTTCTCCCTTCTCTCGGTTCTATCCTCAGTTCTTCCCTTCAACAACATCATAAGTTAACAACTGTACGTCATCATTTCATCCTAATTTGTTTGGTGTATCCTTGACTTGTGACTGCCATGAGAATAAACTCTTCCTGGCATCTGAGGTCAGTGTCAGCAGAACTGTCCGGTTTCAGACACTGATAGATTTCAGTGTGTGTAGTGGCAACCTCAGCACTGTGTCAGAATTTATATCAACTCTCAGCCACCTGCATCCCCTCTGCCTTGCCTGTGTTTCTACAGCACGCAGTTTGTTGCATTTGCAAATGACTATCGCGTTCTCATTCTTGTTTGCTCTGCCCTTCCCCTTCTGTGTGTGCTAAGTTAGCCCAGTATTAGGGTATGTTGGCAATGTACTGATCCGGTGTAGGGCCAGACATTTCCGACACACTCCCAATATTGGCTTGATTGTGCTGCGTGGTTGTTGGCGCAAGCAAGAAGGTCGACCATGCGAGTCAGTGATACATTGTGTAGTCAAGCATTGTGTTTAAGATTCAGGAGTGGCTGCAGTGATTGATGAGCTGTGAATATTTCTGGAAATTGTTACAGGGGTCCGGTTAGACAGGGTTCGTGGCGGCCGCCAGAAGTACCGGCGCAGCACCGACGGCCCCTACCACGTCCAGGCGCTCACTCCAAAGAAGGTCTCTCTTGAAGGTCAGTCGAGCTGCCAAGGGGATATCGTTACAACACAGCTTTTTCTTTTTAGAAACAGTGGGTATAATAAAACCCTGCTCTAGTAAACTCGGGATATTGTAAAGTGTAACTGAAGTCCCAGCTCGTCTTTCATAGACAACTGTGCATTTTTCCCCCTTTATAATAAAGCAATTTTTTATAAATGTCTGTTATAGTAAAGTACGCCCGGCCACGGCAGCGTACTTCTCGCATAATGACAGCGCTGCATGCCCGCTACCTCACAATGTGAGGGAAATTTTTCTTCTTTGAAAAAAAGACAATATCTCAGTGTCTTTTTTTCTTTCATTGGCTTTGGCTCACTAGCTCTGAGGAGAAGCCACATTGCATTCATACTAAAAGGATGTACTACAAAAATTCTTATAACAGAAAAATAAAATTGCACAGAAGATGATAAGAGAGGGATTGAAGGTATTTTATAGTGTTCATTTTTTTTCATGAAGAAACAATCCACAGTGAGTAAGTAGCCATTTATTTACCAGACAGCATCTTCAGGGCCATGTCATCACCAACTGATATAGCAGAGACCCTGCTATAGCAAAGATTTTTGCCAGTCTGAGTGACTGTTATAAAGGGGTTCTACTGATTCTGTCACTTGTTTGAGTCACTGAGATGTGTGTTGGGCTTGTGCCATTCCCCTGTTGTCTTTTGTGCCTCGGGCATCCAGGACCTGACAGTGTAGGTTTTTGTCCCACCACTGGTGTGCAGACAATGTGATAATCTCGGCGCTGGTGCATTGTGAGCCGGAACCACTGCTGGCGATAACCAATGGGTCGTCGTCACCCCCCCTTGACGGCCATTTCAAGACGGTCAGCGTTCTGAGCGAGCTGGTCGACCGGGAGCTGGTGGCCACCATCTCCTGGGCCAAGCAGATACCCGGTGGGTGAGAAATGATGAGACAAATGTATAATTGCTCATTAGCCGTCTTCGTGTGACCTTTGTCGAAAAGTAATTCCAAAGATGGAGGCGAAACGAAGAGGTGTCCGTGTGCTGTGTGATGTCAGCGCATGTTAAAGATCTTCAGGTGGTCGAAACTACTCCGTAGCCCTCCTATGGCTCCCTCTCTTTCTCTATTTCTCTCTTTCCACTTTCACTCCTACCTTCCTCTCTGTGACAGATACTACACCTTTTCTTTCTGAACCAATTAGTTTTTTTTGGCTTATTCCGGTCATAACAATTATTGGTTATAACAGTGATGTTTTCGTGGCACTTCATTGTTGTCATAAGTGGGTTTGACTTTAATACGAGGCGCCCTTCATGTTTCGTGTTTGTTTTCTGTTTGAAAGCAAGTTTAAGACATGCAGCAACAGTAAGTGTGCAGCAATTTTTTAGTCTGCGCTTTTTTCCACTGTTCCCATGTAAATCTTCATAAACCACCTTTGGTCTCCATTTATTCAGGACTGTTTATGGACATCCATAGTAAACAAACATTCTCTCGCTCTCAGTGGCTACTGTGTTGCATTGTCTAAGGTGTTTGCATGTCTTATTATAACACTGTAGCAGTGTGCAGTTCCTTAAATTTAAGGCTGGTGAACCTTTCTTACCTTTCAGCAAGGAGGATGTTATTTAACCCTTAATTCCACTTAAACTGCATGCATGTTTTGCATGCATGCAGTTAGTAAATATTTTTTAGAATGGTGTAGAAATTGAACGGTGTCACTTTGCAAGCCGTTTTGGTTACTGGTCTCGTGGAAAAAAAAAAAGAAAATCTAGGGTATTCATTTGTGGCAATAACTGTGAAGATTTTAAATGTCATCTCTACAAAACTAAAAAGCTGCACACATTTACATTTTTTTTTTCCACCGAAATTATCTGCGCAATACCATGCTCCTGCTCTTCCAAAAACGTGCAGACCATCAGGCCAGTTTATTAATTTAAGAACAAATATGCTGAATGACTAATTTGAGAGTTAAGCATTATTTAGCAAAGTATGGTGCGGTCTTTGTCAAAAGTTCGGAGCCCAAGGGGTTTGCTTCTGAATTGCAGTGCAATCTATCCTCCGCATTCCAAATCTGCTGAAGGTAACAAGATTTATTTTCTGCCCCATCCAATGGGTAAGGACATCCACGAATGTTGTAAGGGCCCGACTGCACAGCTTAGAAGAAAGCCCCTCTGGGCCCCTAACTTTCGACGAAGACTGTATGTAGACATACCATTGTTAATTTGGTGGTGCTTGAAGCAAGCAGGACAAATACGTTTTGTTGCCGTACGAAGGGTTAATTTCTCTCTCTTTTGGCTGGATGCTAGGCTTCACCGACCTGACGCTCAATGACCAGATGCGTCTTCTACAGACCACCTGGGCGGAGATCCTCTCTCTGGCATTGGCCTACAGGTGAGGCATTTGGCAGCAAGTTTATCTAGGGGTGTTGAGCACCATCAAAACACCTTTTAAATGGTGTTTCCTGAACACCCCCTTCCCTGATATTTTCAATAAAAGGGTTTCTTTAAAAAAAAAAAAAAAACACTCAAGTAAAAGGGTGTTTTTTTTTTTTTTTTTTTGTTTAAGAAACCCATTTGTTGAAATATTTCGGGGGAGGGGTGGTTTTTAGAGAACACCTTTTTGTCTGAGTGTGTCTTGTGTTAGTGGATGTCACTGGACCACCGCTTGGTACTCTCTCATGCATACTAGTTTGTACAGGACAGGGAGTAGTAAGCTGTTAAATATTGAGGGTTTAATCATGTTTCACTGAACAGTCTTGGTCTGCTTTATTTATGGGACCCTTCAAATTGGTCTGTTATGTTTCATGTCCAAAGAGCACCTAATTGCTTTGAAATTTATTTGAATGCAGTATAGAATGGTTTGCTGATAACCGAAGTCAACCTTTCTCTTAACACTGTAACAGAATCAGTATTACCATTCCGTGCCGGCACGAGTTAATCTCTCATGCATTGTTTGAGTAAATACAGTAGTTGTTTTTATATGGCACTGAATGGAAATATCGAACTAAGCAAGACGAATGGATTATTCTCGGGAACAGTACTATACCAGTGTTTTTTCGCATTCGAAAATTTTCAATCCATTCAGTAATTTTTGAATATTTGGAAATTTCGAATGTCAGTATCTTGAATAAAAATACAAATCTAATGACAAACATATTCGATTCCTATTCGAAAGTTTGCAATATTTGCACACTTTTGCCTACTTGCTATCGGGTGACACTAACCTGTCGGTCTGACCTGACGTACCAATTTCCTTCAGCGTCCATTTGAGCAGTGGTCCTAAGAATCGTCTGGTTGATTTGTAGAAACTGCAGAAGAAGCAACTTAATTAGGCATGCTTAATTGAATGCATTTGAAACATAATTCAGTCTTCCGTTTAATGACAGTGTCCTGTGTATTAAATAGCCCATTTTGCAGCATGCTGTTGCGTGTTTTGAACAGAGGGCTGAGTGGAAAAAGTTTTTTTTTTTTTCCATCAGAACGAAAAACACATCCCCCCACTGTTACGGTTGGCGATGCAGGTCTTGCCACCTGAGCCCGCCGACGCGGCTCATGTTCGCCTCGGACCTGCTTGTGGATGAGCGGCAGGCGGCTGAATGTCGCGCAGAGGAGCTCTTTCTGCACACGGCCCACCTGGTGAAGCGGCTCGAGGCTCTCTCGGTGTCGCGCATGGAGTTCCTCGCCCTCAAGGCCCTGCTGCTCACCAATGCCGGTCAGTGAGAGTTTACGACAGCCCATAGGGAGCGGTAACAGCTCACCATGACGTTGGCGCAGTCCAGCAGCTGGGCGCGAGGTGCCCGTTGATATATTAGTTATATGTTGATTAGCAATTAGACCAAATTTTGCTAATTACTGCCACACATTTTTGTTTACTATTTTGGCATTAATTTATGATAAAGAAAATGATGTTATACATGAATTTCCTAAACTTTAGCTTGTGCAGTGGACTTTTTGAAATGTGTGCATGTTTCTAAAAGAGATCTTTCGAGAAATTATCGTAATGGTCCGTAAGAGACGGATATGCTATTTCGCTACATCTTCTCTTCCTGATTAGATACCTGAAACGTAAATGCATATTTGAAGTCGACATTCTATTCGGCACTTGCATGCTAAGTTTCAGCAAGATATGTTGAAAAATAAAGAAGAAGTATTTAAGACCCTTATCTCCCCTTAATATGGAGCCCTTTACAAAAGAGCTTCTCTTTCATTTTCCTGCAATTCACTCCCTGCTTTATTCCTTTTGTGCCTAAGATGTTGAGAGATTGTTTCTGGGCTTTCTTCTGTTCTTAATCAGTTATGGTTAATTAGAACAGAATCTTAGTGATACGTAGAGTCACGGAGAGTATTGTCATATAGGGTTGACGCTGCCGTGTCATAGCGCACGAGCAGGTTAACACGGCATTGAAAAGAACCCTCTGCTGAAGTCGGCAGCGGCGATAGCACCATTCGGGCTCTGCCGTCATCAAATGGAATGATTTTCACTCTCAGCTGTGCTCAGTTGAAAGGCTGTGAAGAACTATTTACTGTAAGACACAGAAGTCACCCACTGCTAGCTAGAGCAACGTAGATGCCTTCTGCATGGCTGCTCTTGCTTAAGACAAATCCAGCCGCTTGTTGTTTCACAAGCAAAATGATAAAGCCACGTGCTGGTGGTCCTGCGTGTAAACAAACGTTACAGAGCTTAGCACCAGCATTCCTGTTATCAAAAACAGACAAAATTCATGTGTAAAAGCGCAGAAAGTGCGTTCGCACGGTGTCAACTATGCGACTGGAATGCGACAACAGCAACGTACGAGCGACACGCCCCTGTTCACCATTCACTTGCGCCTCTGGCTGTGTGCAGGCTGTGCCCAGGCCCTCCCTTATGTGATGTCCCTGACGGGACGTCTAGGGAATCAATAAATGATAAATGATGGTGACTCTGCAGCGGGTGTTCATTGTGCCTTGGTGATGAGCAGATTGAGGACAGAGTTGCGAGTGAGTCGTTTGCACATTCATATGCTATTATCAATAGTGGCACAAGAGAGAGTGTTCGTCGGAAATTCAGCAGATTGCGTGCAGTATACTCGGACCAGGCAATATTGCGAATTAATGTCATATTGGAATTTGTATAAACCGTGTCTGTATCGTCAAGGTTCTGCCGATTATTATTCAGAGAAGAATGAATCCCCCCTGTAGATGCCACATTTCAAATTCTTGCAAAGACCTGTCAGGCAGGGGAAAATTATAGTGGTTGAAAAAAAGAAGCTACCCTGCCAAAGTATGCATACTTGTTTTTCCAACTAAAATCAACTAAATGGCGTCATCTCCAGGCTGTACGCATTCTTTTTTGGAAATGTACAGAGGAATTGGCCCCAACATCTGTGTGAACGTTGGACGGACGTTGGCTGCCTTCAATAGCGAGAGGCCTGAAAATCCGCTGTCTCCATCATCTCTAAGTACAAATTGTTTTTGCCAATAATAACTACAGTAGAATCTCGGTGATACGAAATTCAAAGAGAGACTAAATTTTCATATCACCCGAAATTTCGTATCACCAAAAAACGAGCAAAATCTGTTTTGAAGCCTTCCAACAGGTACAAAATATTTATTTTCGTTGAAAGAAATCACGTATATCCTTCTGCACCTTCTTTTCCACGAGATCTGATAACAGAGTTTTAAAAACTGAAAAATTGGGCCACTGTCTTCTCCTGCACAGACTCGGAGGTCACGGTGTGTCGACGTCAAGTTAATTCCAGACATCGATGGGAATCGGGTCTGGCACTTGCGAGGCAGTAGCCACAGCGGATTTGAAAACCCCACACTTCGCGAAACAATTGGCGATGGTCGTAGGAACGACGCGATCCCAGGCAATTGCAAGAAAATGCACAGCGTCCAGAAAAGTAATCTGGAGATTCGCGTTCTTCCTTTCAATCTTCGCGAGGAGGCGGCGCACCAACAAAGCTTTGAAATGGTGCTTAACATTCCTTATAATCCCAGCATCCAGTGGTTGCAAATGACTTGTTGCGTTCGGGTGCAGGAACACCACCTTAACACTCTGTAGTGTCATTTGTTTTGGATGGGCGGTGCACTGGTCCAGCAGCAAAACTATTTTTCTGTTGTGGCAAGACATCTTGCGGTCGAGGTACGTGACGAATTCCATAAACAAAGAAGACGTCATCCATGCTTTTTTGTTCACCTTGTAGACACAGGGCAATCGACCCGCTGCCTTAAAGCATCGGAGCTTTTGATATTTGCCAATGACTGTCAGTGGCATCTTTTCCGATTCGTCGGCATTGCAACAAAACAAAACTGTGATACGTTGTTTGCTCTTTTGTCCGCCCCGGCAGGCATCGCCTTTAAAGCACAAACTTTTTTCGGGCTGGAGATTGTAAAACAGCCCTGCTTCATCTACATTAAAAACATCACGGGCCTCATATCCCGTTATGTAAGACGGCAGTGTGGTTGTCATCCAGTCTTCCACGGCGGGGGCGTCGACTTTTTTTCCTTCCCCACAAATTGTAGGAAAGATTATGACACACCTTGAACCGATGAATCCATCCACCGGAGGCCTGTGTGAGTGCGATGTCCGCTGCCTTCTCACGAAGCACTTTTCCGTCGATGTTGACGCCGGCCGCCGTGACCGCTTTGAACCACGTTAGAAGAACCTCTTACAACTTCACATGGTGGGCAGTTTTGGCTTCTTTAGAATTCATCGCGAAGTGCTGCACATTCTGCATAATTTGGTCGCACTGACCAACGATCGTTGACAACGTTGACAGCGGAAAGCCTAGCTCCTTGGCCATGTCAGTGCGCCTTTTCTTGGGCTCTTTGTCCACCTTATTTAAAATTTCCAATTTGTCTTTAAAGGTCAGCGCCTTTCTCTTCCGTGACATTGCAGTATGATGTACCTTTTCGCGTTGCCGAGATGATCACAAAACGAAGCGCTATTAACGCGGTGTCAGCCTCAACAAACGAGAAAACGAAGTAACGTGTAGCAACGTGTTGCCGCTGCAGCGGAGACTCTGGAAAGCGGAAGAGCGTGGCCTGCGGGGCGGCGGAGAAATGTGGAGAGGGCCGCAAGGCCGTGTGCACAACTAAAGAAAAAAAAAACAAAATGCGGGGGGGGGGGGGGGGGGGGCAAAGATATCGCCGCCTTCCTTCGCCAACTTCGCTGCTGCCGCGGATTGCCAAGTCGATTTTTTCCCGCTGTAATTTTTTTTTTCTTCTTTCGCGCGCGTGTGCGTGATCCGTGCTATCAGTGCTGCTCCGCTGCGCACGCTTTTCTCGCTGTGCATGTGTGTGTGGGCCTCGACCGGTCGTGATACCGAAGTTCGTATCACCTGTAGCGAAAAGAAAAAGTGTTCGGAACATCAGATTTTTTGCCCATTGAACGCAATGCAATTCGGCCGGGGAATTTTATGAATTCGTATCACACCAAATTTCATATCAGCCGAGTTCGTATCACCGAGATTCTACTGTAATTGTGGTAATAACCGTTGTACTTTTTCAGTTGCTTACTCCAATCCTTCCGGAAGCGCCGCAATTGTCTGGTGTGTTTTTCTTTTCCATAAAGAATAGGATAGTTTGGTCTGGGAGTGAGACATTAATTTTTAGTTTAATTTGCTGAAATTTTTAATTTTATATTCATTTATTGTTTCCAATGTTATAGTCGAGCTCCTGTCTCGTGCGGTGCAAATGTGTACTAAGTGCGGCCCTCGTAACATTGTATTTTCAGACCCCTGCCAAAAGCTATCTTCTACTTTCTTTCATGTCACTCGCGCAGATATTCACCTGGAGGATGCCTCGTCGGTACACAAGCTACGCGACACTGTCCTCCAGGGCCTGCATGACTGCGTGGCCGCGCAGCGTAGCTCTTCCACCGCGTCATCCTCCTCGTCCGGCGGCTCGGCCTCCTCGCCCAACTCGACACCCGTGTCAACGACGACGAGCTCCGCCAACAACTCCAATGGCGCTGCTGCGCAGCAAGCCGCCTCGCCGTCGGCTGTAGCGTCCCACTCGGGTCAGCTTCTGCTGTGCCTGCCCTTGATCCGGCAGCTGGACTCCGTGGTGCGCCGCTTCTGGAACGGTGTCCGACGGGACGGCACAGTGCCCATGAACAAGCTCTTTGTCGAGATGCTCGAGTCGCACTCGCTGGTGCGGTGAGGAAGGGGCCCTCCCTCCCCCTCTTAGTAGCCAAGGAGGAGCTTTAACCCAGGAGGCACAAACTATCGGCCCAATGTTGGCATAATGCTGGCAATGCACTGAACCCATGTTTGGTTGGACATTGCTAACTGAGTGCCAATATTGGCCTAATGGATTGTGCTGCCGGAGTTGTGTTGCTAGGTTGAGGTTGCGTGTGGCCCCATTTCTTCTTCCCTAGTTGTCCTGCCGTAATACGAGCCCTGGATGGGAGACGTGTTTGGAGACCGTGTGCCCCGCCCCGCCTTGGATACCTCATCCTCTGCGAGGTCCGCAAGTTTGTCTGGTCTCGCGGAGGCCTGGTAGTGATAGCATTTGAATTGCACTGGTCCGAGGTAGTAGTGTCTCGGAACTGTCTCGGAGCAGGGCTGCCATGAAGCAGCTCTGAGCTGGCTCGCTTCTGCTAGTGTTCACCTTCCACAGTACCGTATGAAGTTATAGTTGGAATAGAGAGCAGTCGTAGAGAAAGAGGAGATGTGGGGTAGCCTGTAGAAAGCTGGGCTAGTTGGGAGGAGGTAGATGGAGGGTGACCAGGGGGTGTTCCATTGGAAATGACGGCAAATGACTCCTGAGCTACTGCTTTGTGCTGCTGCTGCTTCCAAGGTGCCGAGTCGGAGGTCCTCAAATTGGCATGACCAAAAACCATTGACATGCTGTGGAAAGCATAGATTACAGATTTGGAAGGCTTGGTGCTTTGGCACCCTTGTGCATTGGGCACTGCCACATAATCGGTCAGATTGCGGTAAATCATTTTCTGATGGATTACGTGTAGGTTTAGTGAACTAGGCAGTATGTGCATATAGTAGTAACTGTTGTCTAGGTGTTTTAGGGGCAGTGCTGAAGGCAATGTAGTAAGGGCTTGTATAGAGTGTGGCATCACGATTGTGAATGCTATGACTAGGTATTTCTTGCCGAAACTTCGTATAAATTCGTGGTGCCATTTTGAAGTAGTTTTTACCTAATGCTGCACGTGGTTGGGAAAAGTGTTCTTTTCTCTTATTTTACCTGGAGTTACGGATGCCACTGTTTGCCGCAGTATGGAAAAACAAATTTTTATAAATAAAGGTGGCGCCATCTCTTGATGTAAAAATGAAATGCCTGCCAGGGGGCTGTCTATAGAAGGAGGTACTGGAGCTTGTGTAGCAGATACCTAGCTTTTGAGGAGAAAGGTGGCTACTTGTGTTTTGCTGCTGGGTCTTCTTTGTTTGGTATCACAGCTGCCGATGCTATGCTTCAACATACTTGGGAAAGAACTCGTAACAATGTGTAAACTTGAATCCACTTAGAAGCACTACCTCTCTGGGTCTCATGCCTTTCATCGTGAACAGTGTAACACATGGTAGGTTAATGGCATGTCGCAGATCATGGAAGATCGTAGTTGCACATTTTGGAGGATCCCAGGTCTTTCTCTGCAGGCTAGCAAATTAGAGCTTTTTCGGTTTGAGAGAGAGAGGGGGGTTGGGGACCTGGAGTCTCTTCAGTGAGGGCTGTTGAACACCTTGGCTGGCCGTTGCATCTGGTGGTGGTTGATCGGTGACAGTTATCCGGTGGAGGTTGGTATGGACGTTACGTGCAAGTGTTCTTCAGCTCTCAGCATAGCTGAAGCGAGTCTTCAATGTGCTGATGTAAAGGTGTGTGTTTAGGTTCGACTTTTTCAAACCTCAAAATGCATTGAAGTCTAAAGCTACACAAGCTCTCTTTGCGACCATCCCAGCAGCAGCTCACAGCAGTTGCTCATTCAAAACCAGGCAAAGATTGTAGCAAAAGTCATTCTTGAGTAGCCTCTAGGGCAACGGTCGTTGCTAGCGCAGCTTGTTAGGACGTCCTTGCGGGCGGGCACTTGGCACAGCTGCATAGCATTCGCACATTAGAGTGAGCACCTAGTGAGGACACGGAAGCATGCCCTTGGATAGAGGCGCGTGGGGCCACCTGTTGACGTTTAGTTGCGAGACTCTTGCGGTCGCATGGCTGGGCAGCAAAACATGCCGACATTCGACAGCGCAGATAGGTCGTTGTCGAGGCAGGGTTTCGTCGAGTAACTGCCGATCGACTAGAAATCTGGGCGTTCTTGGTGCCCTTGGCCCTGCCTGCTAAGAGCACGGTCTGTCATGTTGTGTTTCGAAGGGGGGGAGCTGGGGAACTTACTGTTTTTAGGTTCAGAAGCCTCTTTGTTTTGTTGACTGTTAGTGTTACCGAAGAAGGTTTGTTGTTACGTATTTGTAGTTAAAATGTGTGTGTGTGTGTTTGAAACTCGTGTGTGATCATGTGGAGAGGGTGAAGAGAGGCAAGGCCATGCCACTTGTTTGCACCGAGCACGTCGAGTTTTCGGAGCTGGGAGTGACGTCATC
The DNA here is from genome assembly GCF_055883805.1 of Amblyomma maculatum. NCBI lineage: Eukaryota > Metazoa > Arthropoda > Arachnida > Ixodida > Ixodidae > Amblyomma > Amblyomma maculatum. The sequence continues at coordinate 22,043,521 of NC_139354.1, forward strand.
TGCACATCGATGCCGGTGAATCACAGCGACACCGTTGGGACAGTGACACAGGTGTGTCGTCTGCAGTGTAGCATCGACATCATCATCGGGTGTTGTGCGCTTGAATGTCAAGTTAGCTGGCTTTGAAATGGCCAGTTGAAAAATGGTAAATAAAGCCAAGAGCATGGAGCCTGAGGGACCGCCGCCTTTCAAGACATCCGGTGAGAGGTTCCCGAGCTGGCAGACGTCGCACACTGAAGCAGACGTCTCCGGATGTTTACGCAGCTGCCAGCGGAGTCATCAGCGAGTCAAGAACACTGTACGACGTAGCAGTTAGCCACGCATGACTGGATGTAAGACTGTCACGTCTTTTGTGCGTGGCTATTGTGGTTATGCCATTAAGTGAACCTGGTGCAACTTTTAATGTGCATTTAAGTTCCTTGCCCCATTTTCACCAATCGAGTGACTGTTTTTCTGTTTTCTTTTTTTCTTCTAGCAACGTTGTTAGCTTCACTGTAGCCATCTTGCATTTTCTTCAGTGCAGACGAGGTTGTTTTTTTTTCGTTCATTGTTTTTTTTCTCCCTCTATTGAATGTCACATCCTTGTTTGACATTTTCCTCTGCATTTCTGCTTACCTTTCTTGCCTCGTCACAGTCTTTTGCGAATGTGTATTAGACTGTAGTGGGCTGTATATGCATGATTTTTTTTTTGTTCATCCCTTCGTTGAATGTGGTCATTTCGAGCGAGTGAGCACGAATGTGGGAGTGGCGTGCGTCCCATCATTTTGAGTGCCAATGGGCCGACGACCTCGTTGAAACCTTTGACAGTGAATGTTCTTTCTTCGCACTTCTGGGAGCGTCATAGTGTGAAGGGCATTTTTGTCAGTTCTTTGCTCGCCATCTTTTTCCTACGTTGTTTGTTGTTCTTGCGTCGAATCATGAAAAAGTCTTAGGATTTGGTGAAGGTGGAGGTTTGGTTAGCAAAAGGGGGGAAGGCACTTTGAGACAGATGAAGAAACACGCATAGTTTTGCATTTTACGCCACAATTCATCTTAGGTTAGTCATTTTTCATGCGGCTTCTTGTGCCTGTGTGTGCGTATTTCTATGTGGATAAGAATTACTGATTTGTTATAGTTCATGCCACTCAATCAACTAGCTAGGTTTTCATTGGCTACTAGGTGGGGTTGGGGCCAGTGACAGAACTTTGCTTGGCTGTTATGACTGTAGTGCTTTTACTTTGCGACACCTATCAAATGAAATACGCTTTGGGTTCCCCTTTGTTGCATCTTTCACAATGCAATGATTCTAGGCTTTCACAACCCCCAAAGTTTAGTTCAATGCATAGGTAATATTAAATAACTACAGTGGAATGTCATCAATTTGAAGTTGCTGAATTAAAACCTGTGGATCATTTGGAATGATGCATTCCTGTCAGTGCCAAGTGTATCGAAAATGGTGCCCGTAATTCGAACTCTGCAAACAAAATTTTGGTCCTCTTCGAGCTTGAATTGGCGAGGCCTGGCTGTACTTTGGAGCGCACATTTGTTGAGACAGCTTGAATAAGCTTCTAATATTGCACCTTGTGGAATGGCAGCCCAGAAATTGTCGTCTCTCAAAGCTTTACAACCGATGGTGTCATTGACTCACGTTTGGTAGTGATACATATTGGCTCGTAGTATTGCGAACAGGACTTGAAAATTGTCTTTACTGTGTGGCTGGGTTTGCGTGCGGTTGGAGTATGCGTAAGACTACACTGGGGTCTTCTTAGTAATTTGCAAGCTCCGCTTTTGCTTCAGTAAGATTTCAGCATCAGTATACACAGCCATCAATGTTACTATGCTTAAGCTGTAGGGTAGCTGTTAATCTCTTAAGGCAAATGCAGTTTCAACAGCATAAGCCCACAAAACCTGAGATATGTTCTTCACTGCTAGAGTTTATAAATGTCCTGTGTGGGTGACATAGACAAGTACAGTCACGTACAGACTGGACTGTACAGTTCTAGGATTCAGTGAGGTTTTTTTTCTTGATGAGCAGTTGGCAGTCTGTGTTAACCGAAAATGTCACCTATTCATCACTTTCTGAGCTATCTGGTGATAGATGCGACAAGCAGCACACGCAGATTAATGCTAAAAAAACCTTTCAATTTGAGGCACTTTCCGTGTTTTGGGCCACTTTTTCCGGGTTGCCACGTGAGAGTCTATTGCAGAAACATTTAACTTTTAGGCATATGAGGCAAGAAAGTTCTGGCTTCCACGGTATCTTGTGCGCCTAAACCTAACTGCACCCAAACTGGATTCTGACAGTACTCACACTAAGCGTTATATATACCAGAACATTGTAATTGTGCGCAACACAGTGTTGTATGCTAGCTCTTCTTTTGTCCTGTGAAGGCTAGGATATTAGCAATGTATGTGCGTTAGCATGTTGTGGTCTTGGTGGCTCATCGAAGCACTAATGAAGCATTGACTTTAAACTGAAATTTTTTAAACATTGACACAACACATGAAAAAAAAAAAGGCAGTCAAAGCTGCAGCTTTCGTTTTCCAGTTTTCATTTTTCGCAACACATTCGTCGCATCCGAGATAAAGGGGGGCCCACTTCAGTAGTTGATGCCACCCCTTTACACCGCATCTGAAGAAACAAAATAAACACAAGTTTACTGAAAGCAGAACTAGTTGGTACGGTTCCATTATAATTCGAACAAGGGTTTATTATGAACAGTTACAGTATAAATGGTAACAATCCATTACTGTACATAACGAGGGCATATTTCCTTTAATTGCACATGTTGTTCATTTCTTTTTGTATTTCCTTGCTTTATGACACTTTCTGAAGATAAGTAAGCCTAATTTCATTTGTTCACTTACAAAAATGGAATATCGGTTAAGCTAGAAGTCATTGCCATGTTTTTATTCTATCCCGTTAAAGCATTTTTTTGTTGTTTTTTTTGCTGCAAACATTCTCTTCAGTCACTTACACCAGGGGCTGAGTACAGTTCTGCGCCTATATGCACATGGATGGGCAGCATGCATCACATACGCACATGCACGGTCATATGTGCATCATGTAAATCTGCATTGCCTAGCACAACATGGCTGGTTAAAGGAGGCCTTGTGACGTATGCGCACATGTGCATTACATGTAGATACAGGGGCACCTTATCGCACAAAATTTCATCATTCATTTAAAAGCAGCTCGACTCAAGAACTACACCTCCAACACTTCTCTTCCAGCACTGTGAGGGAAAGCTGTAGCTCCAGGGTAATTTCAGGCCTCTTATTTTTTTTTTTTTACTAATGCCTTCAGTAGGCTGTCGCTTGGCAGCCTTCTCAGGAAATGCATGCTTAAACTTGCTGACGGGTAAAAGGCAAGCCTTGAAAACTGGGGCGGCCTTTTAATGTCGGGTACTGCAAAGCCAAATGTTACTACATGACACAGTTGCTCTCTTGCATCTACTTAACTCGCAGCCCCATCTCAAGTGGAACTTTCTTTAAAACAAAAATTTTTTTTAATCCCATCAGCTTCTTCCTCTTGTTTCAGTTTTGTCTTGGGGGCAGCAACATTAAACTGAATGCCGGTGAAACTGTGGCCCAGTCAAACAGAAGGGCATGCCCCACAGTATATGTGCATTTCTGAACTTATCACAAAAAAAAGAGAAAAAAAGAAAAGAAACTGCTATGGGAAACTGAGTGTACCACACCCTGTATCACCTACAATAAACGAGTGGCTTGAATTAGACAGTGCTAGAGAGATTGTCTATCTGAACACTTGCAAAGGAAGGCTTTTGTGTCATCACGCTCGTGGTAGATCTGGTGTGGTTTTATTGACCTTTCCTCCGACTTCTGCCATCAATTTGACTTGAGTTAAACTATACATGAGCGTTGGACCTTTCACACTGGTGTCAGGGGTTGCACAAGGTGTTGTGCAAGTGGCTGCAGAAGTGACAGAGGTAGCAAGCAATGCAGAAATGACAGGGGTAGCGAGCCATGCAGAAATGACAGGGGTAGCAAGCAATGCAAGGGCAGTCAAGAAAACCTTCCCATTTTATGCAAGTTACAATTTGTGCAGGTTACCACTAAAACTTCTGAGAGCAGTTGTGCAGTGTAGGCTCGCTGCAGTCAGTGCATTGGGTGATGTGTAATTATATGAATTAAGTTCTCCATATTTTTCGTGCTGTTATAAAGAAGGCTCCAGTTTTGCGCTTTAAGCCTAATTTTCAGCACTGCCAGGTGAGCCGAGATGAACGTTTACTTTTGTGGGGCAGTATTTTTGCGACCCTGGCAATAGGGCAGAGCAATATTATCAACCGTGGAGTACAAATAATCCTTGAACGGCGTAATGTTCGTTAGCCTGAACGACCGACTCTACAAGCCATTGTTTCAAACAACCTTCCCAGACCTGACAACAGGGATTTCAGCACGTATTTAAATGTCTTTTCATGATGCTTTTTAGTGTTCATGTGCGAGACATTCATTGCTGTGCATGTGGTTCACAATTTATCTCATTGATCACTTGTCTCTCTGATATGCGCCGAGCTTGTGTGGTCTCAAGCGTGTGCCCAGAAAAGTGTGTAATCGAGGTTCCGAAAAGTCTTTGCTGGGGTTATCTTCGACTGTGGAAGGCCGTCTGCATGACGTTGATCTTGTTCATTAGGGGTTTACGGCATCCTACTTTTCCGAGTCAGACTTGTCCAAGCAACTTCCAGAGAGGTTTGCACTATGAGCATGGTGTACTAATTAGTGGCCCCTGATAACTGATGTCTGAATATAACTGCTGATGCACTGATGACGAAGAGACATACAAATTCTTCGAACTCCCGTACTTCTGGTTCCTCTTTGCCTAATTGAATTAAACTTAACTTAATTCAATTATCTTAAAGTTTTATTTAATTTCAATAGTACTACTAAACAGGATCCACAAATTTTTGCAGCTCTGCATTGAAAGCACTGTTACCAGGAAAATCCTAATTCTGAGCGTCCTTTCCTTGTTTGCATTTTTTTTTGCAAATTCTTCTTCGTCTTTATTACGGGTAGTGCCGCATTTCTTTTCTGGAGCAAAATAGTTTTTCACTGATATGTTCCATGCATAGAAAGAGTGCTGTGAATTGCGATTGTTTTAATTTAACCAGGGAGGAGTAGTCAAAACTTGTCCCGAAATATTACTTCCTGTGAGGTGTTTGAGTGCAAAGTCGCGAGGCATCGGGGCAAAAGGGGCCTACGAACCTGTCTATATTAGTGATGCAACAGTTGTATAGTTCAGGTGAAGCCATTGTATTTTGTTCGCGGTAGTCAACTCTTTGCTGTGCTCAAATTCCTAAAGTGTTGACGACACAGACAAGGGAACGCATGACACAAAAACAGTGGGCGTCGTTGCACAAAGTAGACATGCTCGTGGCATGCAGAGTCTACTGCGCGCTAGGTCAATTGCACTGGGCAGGGCTGAAGAGTGCTGACAGCAAGCATTGTAGTGGAGTCCACTGCCATTTGCTGGTGTATTGCATGGAGAGACTACAGCTAAGCTGAATGTGGTACTTCTCACTTTGATGGCTGTGAATTGCACTTTAACATTGCGGTGTCTTTTTTTTAGAAGATGACGCACAACTTTCGCACAGTGCACTACAATCGGCTAAAGATGATGGCGGTGCAGAAAATTTCTCCGGTTATGAGTTGCAGTTAGTTCATCTCTAGTGTTCACATGCAGGGTTGCTTGTGAATCTTCTTTACACGAAGATGATGATTGGCAGAAGCATACTTATATTTGTTGCGATGTTTAGTCATTGGTGTTTGACTCTTATTTGATGCTTGCTATCATATGGGAGAGTTCTTTATCTCCCTTGTCTATTGAATGTAGTACTTCCACTTTTTTTAAACGTGTGAGTTACCTGGCCAGTCGTGATTGGCTATGCAAGTTTTTTACTCTGCATTTTCATAGTGATAGGCAGCTGTGATGGATTGCCTTTGGCTCTTGGGATGGAGCTTAAGACATGCGGACATTGCGAGCGTCAGGTGTATGGGATTTTCAGAGGATGAGGCAAATCATTGCCCGGGCAGCCAGATTTGTACCGGTGTGCACTAACCCTAGCAACGAATTATGTCATAACATTGCTTGGATGCACATTACAGAACCACAAACTTTTAAATGTGTGCCATGCATTCGTATCTGCGCTAGGATTTGTGGCCTAAGAGTTGAAACTGCGTAACACCCTCCAAAGCTTGCGCGGCAAGCATTAGCAATAGGTTTGTCCTTGGCCTTTGTCCAGGCAGATCGTATTTGGTGATTTCGAGCATGTTGAGACGTCATAATTTGTAAGTAACACTTTCAACACCAATGCACTAGGATGTTCTTTTTCTGTAGTCGTTGGAGGTTGTTTACTTGCTATGATTCTGATAGTTTTGCTGATCTAGTGTGGGCCCATAAGCATTTATGTTTCTTACATCCATGGTCATGCTAAAATTTTCAACAGCAATACGATACTGTTCTTTCCCTTGTCCTCGTTTCCTCACTGCGCCAATGTTAGTGTGCCTCGTTTGTCGGTATGCTCGTGAGAGTTTTGCATTGGAACATGTCGTTTGTCTTTTATCGTTGATCTTGTTTCCCAAGACAGCATGCATTGTACATAGCGGCGAATTTCTAGAAAATCGCCTGTCATTTGTCCCTCAAAATCTCCGACATCACCACTGTGTCACACTGAAATTATATGTCGAGTCATGGCACTTTCTATTTTTTTGTCATCGCTGAGCACCGTACAGGTGGACTTGGCTTAGGTTCGGTAAGCAGCTGGAAAAAGCTGTTCAGTGTATGCAGTTTCTTCCCACACATTGTGATTTAGTCTGCATGGCAGTGTCTGCATGCGACAAACCCTTTTTGTTACACTAGTCTTCACCATGCCCGCAGCGGCCAGTCTTAGTCATTCATTGGCATGTAGACGGTGGTACATTTGACGCCCGACTGGTCTCCCAAGCTGCGCATGTATTTCCTTCGTCATTTTTATTCATTACACTGCCATTTAGAAATGGGGCATGCTGTGGCTTGCGAGGAAATTTTGGGGCCTCTTCGATCCATGTCTTTATTGTCGAAGGAGAACCATGCACGCCATTCTTCTTGCACTCACATTGCACTAAGCGGTACACGTGCTCTAGAAATTAGTGTTAGCACAATTGCTGTCTCAGGCTGTGACGCTTACTGCGTGCGCCACATTGCAGCTACTACGGCCGTGACATGTTCTGCATAGAGTCCGTGCAAATCCCCAGCCGTGAAAAAGTTAACTTCACGTCTGCATTACCTCGTTTTCACTTTCCTACGAGCTAGAGAAGCGCGCATGTTTATTTGTTTACATTATTTGTGGTGACAAAAGAAAAAGACTTGCATGTTTCCAACGCGCGCATAGTAGAGTCGGCGAGGCTTAGCAAGTGAATGCAACGCTGAGTCCTCGAGGAGCCTGACAGTCATCAGCCTGCTTAGCTTTGAAAGAGTTGGCACCAAAAAACAAGGAATTCTTGGCCGCTGATTATGTCAGTGATGGTAGGTTCGCATACTATGTCACTTTTTGGCTTGTGGTACGACCTTACAAAAGGAAATGTCCGGTGTTAGCATTGCACGTTGTCATGGTTAGTTAGTGGGCAGGACGTCGAGGGACGAAGCATGCTCTGGGTCTTTGCTGTTCGGTGGCAAGGAATGGTTCTCGTTCTTGCTTCGGTTTCAATTCTGCGTAACACGTGTACTTTTGGCCTTGCCAACACTGAATGACTTAGTTCTTGCATTACCTGCAGCAAAGCTGCGAGCCGATCAAGTGGAGCCACATGACTGAGTAAAAAACAAAAAAAGGGACCGAGCTTTCATCGTCTGTGGTTTGGATCTGAGTTTCTGGTGGCAGAGACTGCCTATGGCGTTCCCTCGTAAGATGAACTGAGTACCTGTCCGCGCTGTACACCTCGGTATATATTTCTTGCTTTTTTTTTCTGTTTCACTTGAAAACTGCGGGCAGACGATTGCACATTCGCCTGGCTGCCTTGTACGTCCATTGCTCTCTCTCTCTCTATCATTGCATCTAATCGTCATGTGCTTGCGTGAAGCGGACTTTTTTTTTTTTTCAAATTTCTTTCTGTATTTCAATTCAGGTGAGATCTAGTTGACGTGTCGCTGCTTCATGCATGTTCGGCCAGTCGGAGTGATGTTAGTTTCTTTTATAATTCACCTTCTGGTAGCCCTTACAGAGAACCACCTATTGTTTTCTCTCCTTCTGCTTCACGTTGGCTGAACGTTTTTTTTTTTTTTGTGTAGTACGCACATATTTCACATTGCTGGGATGTCACATACTTGGTCTAGCGCAGACACATGTCCCGTTGAAGGAGGAAATGCAAGGTTATCTTGGTTATCCTGCTTCCCATGGGGTGGCGCTCTGTCCACGGGATGAAAAACAGAAAAAAAGAGACGAGAGTGTGTGCGCGTTCTGTTTCCTTCAGTGCCTGCCATGTACATAAGTGTGCATGATGGTATGTGCCCAACAGCGTTAGTTTCTTTACTTTTCCCCCTTCAGTTGGGAGCCGCACAGTTTACTGTGTCGTCCTCCAGGTCACGGTGACACGTGTTCGTTGTTGTTATATAATAATTGATCAGAGACATGCGCGGAAAACAGAGGAGAAAGAATAAGAAATCGGAAGAAAGAAAACTGTTGGAAGCGAATAAAAAAGTATATATTATACCTTTTGTCTTGCTCGGTGTCTTTTACTGGCATGCCTCGGGTTTGTTTGCTCTAAAAATTTGGTGCGCATTGAAAAAAAAAAAGGGCTGCAATTGTGCCAAAAAATTCTTTGCTTGTCTGTTTTGGGGCATCCCAGATTGAAATAAGTATTTACTGTTGCAGCAAGCAGGTGTTTTTACCAGGTCATATGATGTGCTTCAGCTATGTTCTTCAAAAAGGTGCACAACTTGAACCTTGCTGTAACGGAACATTGGATATAACGAAGGAGTTGGGTGCATACTTTAGTGACTGGAGTAAATTTTGAATATTGCACCAAGATGAGCAGTTTTCTACCAGGCCTTTCGTCTGATCGGGCTTTGCTTTACCAACAGGTGTAATGCCGTCATGAAATATTGGCTACTACAATGGAAATGCCATCCCTATTAGTTTTTTCTTGAGCGCATGTATCTGATATCTCAGTCTTATGAAAGAAGTAAAGTTTTCTTACAGCAGGATTGGCCTTTCTACGCTGTGTGTGTCAATTTGTAACAATGCATATAAAATTTCTTACCAGTTAGAATTGTTAGATTGCAGCTCCAGTTTTCCAGCTGCTTCGCTTGTAGAACACAGCTCACTATGCGTGCACTTGGCGTCACTGGTTACACATGCAATTACGTTCCTGTTTAGTGGCATGACTGATCCTGTGGGGATCGCCTGGCAGTGGGGTTGATGTGCGTGACAATTTCGAAGTGCCGAAAGTTTCATAGGGTGGAATGTCGGAAAACAAAGGCGCGAGACAGTTTTCGTTGACCAGCAGCTGGCTGTCGTCAAAGCCTTCCATCGAGCGTACATATCCTGAACGAATCTCCCTAGATGCAAATCTGTTGTCAGTCCCTAGCCACATTATCGTGCAAGGCGAGAACGGTCACTTGGGAAGACGTTGTCTCGTGCCCCCTTATATAGCGGTCCATACAATCTTCAGAACATAGAAAACAGAACTAAGTATAAAATATTCTTAACAGGAATCCGTTCGACGTTGTTATAATGAAGTTCAACTGTACACTTTTGCCACAAGCTACTCGAATATGTTTTGGTGACTGTCCTGAGGTGGAGTGTGTTCAATCAAGAATGTACATAGCATTCACTGAAAATGGGGCTTTTACTGTGTTCTTTGGTCTGCTTGAGCTTTGCCATACAAAAGGACATGCGTCGAAAAGATATGATTGGGCCATAAAACACTACACTATGCTTGTGGAATCCTCAAAGGTGGAGTATTTTCTATTGAAAAGAGTTAATATGCTCGGCTACATCTACCAGAGCACTGTCGCACCACTACAAAAGCTATGTAGCTCACCTTTTAAGCTGCACGACTGTGCCAGATGTGCAATGAGCGCAATATAGCTCCACTGGAGCCATGCGCTCGCATCGTGGAGCAAAGTTCAGCTTGGGCTCCCTACTGAACGCTCTCATCAAATTTGTCTAATACCGGTGTCATCAAGTTTGAAGTTCAAGTATCATATGGAAGCCTAAATTAATGGGAATATTGATTTGTCTTCGCTTTGCATCACTTAATAATCATATTGCATACTGTAGTGAAACTTTCCATATGGATTATATGGGCAGCATATAGAAGGTGAGAAGTGAATACGAACTGTATGCATTGCACATATGAGAATGTAAGAACTCTGTATGACTATCCAATTGAAAGGGTATAGGAACCATGCATATAGGATATGAAAAATGTGTGGACTTCAATATATTTTTTTCATGTATGAACTATACTTGTAATTTAATGATTGGCTCGTAAAAATCAGCAGAGCACTGATCCTCCCTCCACACTAACCAGTTGGTAATGTCCCAGTGAATCTCCCCTACGTTCCTCTTCCTGGGCCTTGAGTAGAATGGTTTTCCTGACTGTGAAGGATATTTTTTCCATGCTAAGTGAACTTTCTTCCCCGATTGTGTAGGATGGCATTTGTAAGGCTGCAAAATCAATATTGAAGCATGCTTTACGAGGCGTTAGCCGAATTGTTTCTTGGCGTTGAAAATAGGTTCGCCAGACAAAACTTATTAGAAAATGACAGCCCCGCCACGAGGCCACCATTGAAAACGGTGTGATGGCTTTCTGTTGTGCGTGATTATTGTCAATCATGTCTATGGGGCACTAGCTCTTTAGGTCTAGTAGTGGTAGCCCAGCCTAAAAAACTACAGAACTGCATCAAAAATACGACAGAGTATTCTGTCGTAAATATAAAAATTTTCTGTACTTTTGTGGTATTTTCCTATATGTCTGTAGTTCTTTTTGTAGTACTTTTTTGTCGTAACTACGAAAAATTTAGACGTTATTAAAAAAATTTCTGTTGTCACAACAGGTTGATTGTCAAAAACCACACAAATTCTTTTTAGACAACAAAGTCTTCTGTAGGTATTTTTCGTCTGGGAGTCTATATAGTCTATATAAAATATCCACACATACACTGATTGGAGTGCAATAGAAGGAGGGGGTCCAAGAAGTAGAAAAATATGCCTTGAGCATGTAACTGTTTACTGAGCTAAGTATTACCACTGCAACTGTGCCAGGTTGTATCAGATAGGGAAGACGGGAATTTAAAAGAAAAGACGGGACGCAGATCATCGCAACAAGTCGAAGACCAAGATAGGGGAGCATGGGGGAGGAGTTGGGAAAAGACCAACGCCACCTGAAGGACGCCGCCTAATGAGGTTGGGTGAGAGAAAGAGTTTGGTGTGTAGATGTTCATGATTTGCAAATGTACTCCGCATTGGGGCTCCCCTAAACATTGGACCAACGCCGTTACCCCCTTGAGTTGCTGATCATTCTGCTATAAATGTGCTTTCTGATCCTTCTTATGTGAGCCTTCCAGATTAGTCCAGTTGGTACAGCGACCAGCCGTGATTAGGCAGTTTCGAGTCCCAGACCATGGACGAAATTTTTGAACTACGAAGCTTCGTCGAAAGCTGGATAACGTTTCTTTGCGGACGTACGTACACTTGGTTTTGTAAGAATGTTCCCTGAAAATATAGTTGATGGCTATGGGATTAACGTCCGAAAGCGACTAAGGCTATGAGAAACGATGTAGTGGAGGGCTCTGAAAATTTCGACCGTGGCTGCTCGTGGCCCTAAGGGGCTGGGACAATAGGCCATCGCCGCTTGCGGCCGGGGCTGGCTTGCCACCAAATTTTTATTTGTTGTAGGCCGTCATTTCACCCGTCCGCTTCGGTGGTGGTGGTGGTGGGTGGTGAACACATTTATATATTACAGAGAACTATATACACTCGGTGGGATGCCTAGACAGGCACTCCATTAGCGTTTGCCGCAGCCCAGGCGCGCTGCGTTAAGACCTTTTGGCCCTCTAGGGTGCAGCAGCCGGTCAGGGTCGCCTCCCAGTTCTCTCGGGTGGGGTTGGGGATAGGGGGGGGGGGGGGGGGGGGCAAAGATGGGTTTTTCTGGCAGGCCCAGTGGCAGGTGTCAGACACCTCCCACAGTGCGAGCACAGCCCGTCGAATTGTGGATTAAAATGTTTTAGGGTAGCCGGGCACAATATTGTATTGGTGAGCAGGCGCAGGAGCACCCGCTCGTTAGCCTTCCCCAGCCCTCTGTGCGGGGTGGGAAGAGTTTGGTGCGTCGTCGATCTGTAATATTCACATATTTCTTTAAATTTGTAAACTGGGCTGAAATCAAAATCCTGGCCCGCGTCGGGTCCCAATAAATGCCCGGAGAGAGAGCGCGCGGGCGGCAGCGTCGGCTGCCTCATTCCTTTGGAGACCTTGGCGACCTGGAGCCCAAACGAGAGACCGGTACGCGGGATCCTAATCTCGACTACAATTTTGGTATATGCGGTAAGCTAGGGGAGCAGTCCACTCTTGCTGCACGTTCCGACAAGCCCCTCGCGAGTCGGTTATGATGTATTTGGAGGAGTCAGAGGCTGCGAGGGCGATGGCAACCTCTTCTGCGTGGGTTGGTGACTGGGCCTTGAACGTAAAACCATCTACTGTTTTGTCCTTGTGGATGACCGTGGCTGTGTACCAACCCCTAGGGTTCGGGTCAGAGACGTCCACATAGAAAACTCCTGGTTTGCTTCCATAATGGCGGTCCAAGGCTTCCGCCCGCGCCAGGCGCCGACCATTATGGTCCTCTTTGGACATGTTGGCAGGGAGAGGCCGCACATGGAGGGCGCGTCTCCATTTTTCAGGAATGCGACATCTCTCCTCTGTGAGTTGGGTGTGTTGGATGTGAAGTCGGGAAAGAAGACGGCGACCCGACTCTGTCTTTGTGAGACGCGTGTACTGATTGGTGAGGTGGGCCTCCCGAAGCTCCTTGAAAGTATTCACCACACACAGCGCCGTGAGACGGCTGGTAGAGGTGGAGACCGGGAGGTCCAGTGCTCGTTTCATGATTTTACGGAGGATAACTTCGAGAGTATCCTCCTCCTCTTTCCGCAGGTGGAGGTAGGGAGTCGAATACAAGATTCGACTGGTCACGAATGCGTTCGCCAGCTGCAAGGCATTCTTGCATCGTAACCCACCGTGCTTGTCGAAAACCCGGCGGACCATGCGGCCCCCCTGGTCCGCCACCTGCCGACGGCTGCTGCGATGCGCGCCTTTCTATCCCTCTTCTTTTATGCGAAGCATATTGCTAGAGGTAAACCACAGCCCTTTGTGACGGTTACACGCCGTGCAAAAAATGTGGAATGCTACGTCACACCACGTGATACGCTGACGTCACGACAGAGGAGAGACGGGGGTCCAGCTCGCGCCGTCGGCTGTGGTTGCACGCCGTGCGGACCTCGTGATACGCTGACGTCACGACAGAGGAGAGACGGGGGACCGGCTCGTACCGTCGTTTTTGTTGAAAACCTTTATTTCCACTGAGAAGAAGCTCCGTTTTGGACTCCCTGGCACGCAGGCCTGATGGAGCCTTACTCAGGAGCCTCGCGAACTAAGGTCTGGTGAATATGCATTGTTGCTTCACGGCCTCAGCCGCCAGGCGGATGGCTTGCTGCTGCTGAGCGGGGTCCTCGCTTCGCAGCAGGGTCTCCTTAGCGTCTCTATCTATATTTTCTTTAGCTCCTGGGCTGTTACATTCCCAAATAATATGATCTAGAGTGCCCCATCTCCCACATGGTATGCAATGTAGATCCGTTGCACGCCGTGCGGACCACGTGGTATGGTGACGTCACACCACGTGATACGTTGACGTCACGACAGAGGAGAGACGGGGGTCCAGCTCGTGCCGTCGGCTGCGGTTGCACGCCGTGCGGACCACGTGGTATGGTGACGTCACATCACGTGATACGCTGACGTCACGATAGAGGAGAGACGGGGGACCGGCTCGCGCCGTCGGCTGCGGTTGCACGCCGTGCGGACCACGTGGTATGGTGACGTCACACCACGTGATACGCTTACGTCATGACAGAGGAGAGCTTTTGCTTTGCGTACATATTCGCGTAGTGGCAATCGAGTATCGTTGGCCTGGGGGACGACATGTTCGTTGTGCGTGTCGGTAACACAGATTAGAGATGAACGAGTCATGCTATTACCTAGTTTTATGCGATGGGAAAACATTGTGCATTCCAAGTTTAAACCATGTAAAATCACGTGTAACCAAGGAAAGAAAAGTGTAGCCAAGTGTAGCCATGGAAAGCCGAGTTTAGCAATCAATATGCTTCGCATCTGACCAGGCTTAACCAAGCTAAGCCTCAGCCATCTTTTTTCTCTATTTTCTCTTTACTCTGCACGAGGCAGCGTTCCCCTGATGGGGCTGGGACAGGCGGGGGCTAGCCTGACAGAATTTTTATCTGTTGAAGGCCGTCATTGCACCCGCCACTGGTTCGGTGGTGGACGGCGGCTGTTGTTGCAGCGCACGTGTTTCTCTCTCTCGCGCTCTTCTTTTTCTTTCTTCTCTATTTTCTCTTCTGTCCTCCGCGCTGCCTCGTGCGGAGTAAAGAGAAAATAGAGAAGAAAAAGAAGAGGGATAGAAAGGCGCGCATCGCAGCAGCCGTCGGCAGGTGGCGGACCAGGGGGACCGCATGGTCCGCCGGGTTTCCAACAAGCGCGGTGGGTTACGGTGCAAGGATGCCTTGCGGTTGGCGAACGCATTCGTGACCAGTCGAATCTTGTATTTCTTCTCTATTTTCTCTTCTGTCCGCACGAGGCAGCGGAGGTGGTTGCCCCGCCGGGGTGGTGCAGTGGTAAGACGCCCGACTACTGTGCCGTAGCACCCGGGTTCGAACCCGACCTCGGCGGCTGCGTTTCGATGGAGGCGAAACGAAGAAGCGTCCGTACTCTGTGTGATGTCAGTGCACGTTGAAGATCCCCAGGTGGACGAAATTACTCCGTAGCCCTCCACTACGGCTCCTCTTTCTCTCTTTCCACTTTCACTTCCACCTTCCGCCCTTCCCTTACGGTGCGGTGGAGGTGTTCACAGAGAACAAGTGAGACAGCTACCGCGCCTTTCCCTTCCTATAAATCAATCAATCAGGCAGCGGAGGTGGCTCAGCTACAGAGCCAGTAACAGGCCCGTGCATTTTCTTTTCCTTCTCCCTAAAGCCACAACAACAACGGACGGGCCTCCGCAATAGCTGTGTCCATATGTCACTGTTTACGACGCCCGCACGCGGTACACTACAAAACACTGACGGCCGACATAGGGCGATCAGCTGTTATCGTCCGGAATAGCACACGCGGAGCGTTTGGTCACAGCGCGCACTATCTGGCGAGGTAAAAAGCAAAATTAAAGGGTCTCTTATAGATTTCTTTTAAGAGAATGACGAAAGCCTACCCTTCCTCTCCTATCATTTGCCCTTGTTTGCCTTTTATCGGCGTTAGCTGCAATGCTACATATAATTATAATTGGTCGGCAACCTATGTGACTTTTCCAGGGAGACCTGTCTGCACTTTCTTCTGGCTTCGCCCTACTCTGCGCTCCCTTTTCACTATGGCTGGTGGCAAACTTCTCGAATAAAAAAAAAAAAATCACCGACGATTACGTTACTTCCGAATGCGAAATTTGAGCGCAGCAAATAAGCTGTTTCACCTTTTCGATACATTGAGGCAAAGAAATCGAGCAACACATGTATGCGCTATCACAGAATTTTTATTTTATTTTTCACACGTATTCCTTTAACAAAAACTCCACTAACAGTTCTTGACAGGAGACTCGCAGGAAGAGGGGGAGGGGGGCGGCGTGTACACCCAGCGGCAAACGATGGGGGCAGAAGCGCGCGCAACAAGCGGACAACGCGATAAAGGGAGGAGGGAAGAGATAGCAGCGACTGACTGATGCTGCTGACGCCGATAGTGAGTCAACCCCAGCTGCGGAGTTGGTTTCAGGGACAACGCCGCCGATGCCGACGCAAACAATAGGATACCCTCGCTTCCGCAGCACCAAGAACCAGGTCTAGCCGTGGGAAGGTGGTCACGTATTCGTCGACGTGCCGGGGCCTACGTGAAATAACCGGCGCGTCGGCAACTGCAGAGCACCCTATCCGCGACACAGGAACAGGGGGGGGGGGGGGGGGACCCTCCCCTCCTCTTTCTGCATGGCGGCGACGGTGTTCTATGCAGTCACGTTATCTTGACTCTCTAGCGGCGTCAGCGGCATCCAGCTGTATCAGTCGGTCGCTGCTAGCGCTGGGGGGATGAAATGGGGGCGGAGCTGGTTACGAGGCCGACGACGACGCCGACGCCGATGCGAAACCCAGGAACGGACGCCAAAGAGCTGCGCTCTAAAAAATAATTGGTTTATAGGCAAGGAAAGGCGCAGGATCTGTCACACTTTCTCCGACAAGTGTGGTTGGCACGGTGTACCATCGTTCCTGTCGCGTGGCGTTCCTTGGCGCGCGTTCAAGTGTGGGATTGCAGGTGGCAGGAACGCTAGACAAGATGAGAGTTTTGGTTGGTTGCTTCGAATTTGGCTGCTGGTGACGTCACTTCTTTGCCGAGCAATCAAGTGCGCACATAGGCTCACGTGTTCGCTCACGGACGCATGCACTGCCCGGCGGCCACAGAAGCACAGCTACGCTGTCCGGGATTAGCCCCTGCGCTTTGTAAGCAGCCAGCAACTCACGACGTTGTTCGGCTAGCGTGGCTCAGTGTAGTAGTAGTTCGAGGGTTTCTACCGCGCCACAGCCGTCATCAAGTCCGTGGCGCATCCGTCATTCCCCAGGCCACACACATCCAATACGCGTACGGAGGATCATTGCGCGCTGCAGCCGAGTCATGGGATGCGTGGGTCGCAGTGCTGCGTCCAGTAATAAGCGTTGCGGGGCTAGTTTGTCCATGCTCGTAAACTTACATAAGCGCAACAGAGACAACACAACAGGCGAGAAAGAAAGGACAGGGTGCTATCCTGGCCTGTCTTTCTTGCCTGTTGTGTTGTCTCTGTTGCGCTTAGTAAGTTTACAACTGGCACAGAAAACGGGCGCCTTGCTTTTTTCCTCCATCGAAAAGTGGTAGCCGTGGGTGGGATTCGATCTCGAGTGCCCTATAACCTCGCATCACCGCAGCGGGGCTTTTGCCTGAAAATACCCCTGCAATCAAATAATTGGTTCACTCACGATTATTTCTACATTTCTTCGATCCGGGAACGCGAAAGTTTAGCTGAAGATCTTACAAATATGAAGACCAACTTGCCCTGCTGGAATTGTCCCAAAACAGGAACACCGAATTGAAAACTGTGCCGCTCGGCAATATCCAGATAACGCAGTTGCGACGGTGAAATTCGGAAAAGATGTGGCTGGGTACACTCCAGCTGTCCTAACAAGAAGCCAGAGCTACATATACCGGTATTTTGTTGCCCTAATAATGTCGTTCTTGGCCACCCGGTTACCGATTGAAATATATTTTGCGGTAGTATCGCTTTATTTTAGGCCTTATCGGTGTTATCAAGTGATGACTTATTAACCGACGCCTAGCAAAACAGCACATACATCCGTAGGACAACAATCAAATAACATTAATTAATAAGCTTGTTCGGGATATCAACTCATACAAAAAAGATAGCGACCGCTAGTCTGCGGAGGAGGGTGCCCGGTTCTCGTTGAAGTTTTTGCGAACTTCCGAGATGAGGCCGGGGTCCCGGAAGAGATCAAGGCCCGTGAGTGCCATTGCCTTGGCCATGAGTAGCGTAGGAGCCTGGGCATTCTTATGAGCCGCGGCGGCTGCGAACTCGGGCGTGTGGTTGGGCGCCGAGCAGATGCTGAACGTCGGCTGAATAGTGGGCACGCGATGGGACACGTGGCCGATGTCCGAGGACGCCATGAAGACCACTTTGGACAATCCACTTCGGGGCTCGTCCAGACGCAGGCCCAACTCTGTTGCGTGCCTGCGGGACATCGTACAGGGTCCGTATTTTTGAGTCTGCGTCACCTTCAGAAGTGTCGTTTTCGCCGTGGTCTCGAGTCATCTGATTGGTGGAAACGATCGGTTCTGAAAACGACGCAAACTAGGAAAAAAAGCAAGTAAAGCCAAGCCTTGGGCATGCAAGCTGTTACGTGGCTCGAGTGAGGTGTGCAAGATTTGTAAGAAGTTTTTGTTCTTCAGATTTCACTGTGAAAACACATGTAATTGCATCCTTACGGTATTGCAAACGTTTCCGAGCTCCTCAGCGGTCGAGCTCTTACCCTCCGCTAATTCAGATGTGTAAGGGTCTCGGGAATGTCAAGCTATACGGCTTCAGAGTAGACCCTCTGGATAAGCTCTTTTATCTAAGGCCCCGCTGTCAGTACTTGTCCGCGACAAAAATACAAACTTCATAACAAAATGCAACCAAAGAAATGTGGTGCATATATTAGAATTTACAGACAAGGATGCAATTTAGAAAAGCGATTTTGTACAATTTTAGTGTCAGTGAAGAAAGACATCAAAGCGCTGGAAGCTAAAGGCCTTACTTATGATAATGGGTTCGACCAAGACAGGGAAATAATCAGAATAAGAATGACGTATAGATGCATTTAAGTGGCAAGCACGCTCAGGTCATTGAACAGCAGTATCCGCTAAGAGGAAAGTATACAAGAGTTTTACCTTTCCATTGCACCTATCAGCCTGTAAACCTTACTTTCTAATTCAGCTTCATGATTACATTGTTATTTCACATGGATAAGCACAAGAAAGGTCCCCAGTTCCTTGGCGTCAGTGGCTGTTGCTTCTTTTGTATATACGTATATCATAGCGATCCCCTTATTTCCTTACATTTGTTGGCTCATGTATCTTTTGATGGGGACAAAAACAGTACGCATCATCTGAGGACATGTACCTCCGGAAGGCGTCGGCGAGGGGGGCGTTGCTGAGGAGTGGCTCGTAGCCTCCCTGCCAGTCCAGGTCCAGCGTGCATCCCGTAGAGACGGCAGCCCCCTGGAAGCAGTTGTCGAGGAGCCGCCGAAGCTGCTCCAGCTCGACGGCGTTGGGCGCCCGGTAGTAGTAGTAGAGCTCCGCTTCGTCCGGTACAACGCTAGCCACCACACCACCGTTGGTGATGACGCCGTGGATCTGGTCAGGGGGGAAGATGTCCAAATTTCGCTACTCTTGGCCCGTTCGGCAGATTCGTTACGCTCATCAGTCATCTAATGACCTGTCACTGTTTACATTGTAAAAGAAGCTTCTTGACTGGGACCAAGTGAAAGCTTACCTCAACTTTTGAGGAATTGTTTTATAAGTGTTATTGGATAACAGGAACCGTCCAATTTTTCGCCGTTTTCTTAATGCGGGAGCGCTATACTCCGTCGAAAAAAAAAAGTCGTCCGTCGGCGTCGGCTCTGGCTACTTCGGCCTCAACGACCATTTGAACTAAGCCTCGTAGCTTTGAAAATCATGGTTATGTCGTTAGCAGTCTTTAAATGTGAGAGTATGGTCGGGTACCGATAGGTAGGAGCTTCAATGGCGTTGTTGTTGTTGTTGTGGCTGTGGGAAGAAGGAAAATAAAATGCACGGGCCTGCTACTGGCTCTGTAGCTGAGCCACCTCCGCTGCCTCATGCGGACAGAGAGAGAAAGTAGGGAAGAAAGAAAAGGAAGAGGGAGAGAAAGATACGTGCCACGACAACAGTCGTCGTCCACCACCTAAGTGGTGGCGAGTGCAATGACGGCCTACAACAGATAAAAATTCAGTTCAAACCCAGATAGAGGAGAGAAAAAACGATAAATGTAAAGCCTGCGAAGCGAGGGGGACCCTCGACCATATAATTTGGGAATGCCCTAAGTCTCCGGGCGCTAGGGACAACATTAAAAGTAGAGAAGCCTGGGTAACCCTGCTGCGAAGCGACGTCCCCGCTGACCAGCAGAAAGCCGTCCGCCTGGCGGCTGAGGCCGCGAATAACCAATGTATATTCGCCAGTCCTTAGTCGCGGAGGTTCCAGCCCCCGTTCCTCAGGCCTGCGTGCCAGGAGCGGGGAGTAGGGGGCCTCCTAAATCGGTGGAAATTAAAGTTTTAATCAATCAATCAATCAATCAAAAATTCAGTGGCTGGATAGCCCCCGCCGCAAGCGGCGTTGACCTACCATCCCAGTCCCGTAGGGCCAGGAACAGCCACCCTTCACCACCTCCGCTCTTCTACATGGCGTGCCGGAGCTCTTTTCTCTTTAATTTATAGAGGTCACCAGACGTCTGATTGGTCCGCGGGTTGTGTGACGTCACATCAGATGGCGTGGCCGATTTGGAAGCTGCCGACTCTGGCAGTTGCTTTAATATGAATGGGTGAGATGGCCGGGAATCGAATTTACGGCATTCGGAGATTAAAAATCCTCTCCTTTGGGAAAATATAATCAGCGGTGTGGAAAGCAGTTTGCCGATTGTGTTCTACTTCATGTCGGTTCCCGCAGTACCTTTTTAAGAATGCTTAGAGCTTTCTCGCCGAGGCCTACCTTCCAGGAAGGCCTCATGTGCTGGCGCATGGCGGCTGCGGAGGTGTAGGCGGTCACAGCGGCGTCCAGGGCATTGACGGCGCACGCGGGCGCACCCACCACGTAAGACGCCCTGCCCGAGTAACGCACGCGCACCTTGGCCACGGACATGAACGGTGGCGCAACTTCGTTCACCGCACTCGGGTGCACCATGATCACAGCATCCACGTCTTTTAGGGCGCCGCCCCGAAGCATCAGCTCCTGAATGCGCGGTTCGCGATCGGCATCGAACAGGTCACCACGCTTCAGCCGACCGGGCTTTTGTAACATGTAGTGCGCCAATTGTTTCGACGAGAAACATCGCACTGAAGCACTCTGAGTGCAGCGTGTTAGTTACAGGGCATAAAGCTCTTTAGACACATGACATTGAGTATACTACCCTGACTAATAGCATGTAATGTATACAGGTGCCCCGTTTAAAAAAACCCTATGAGTCACAAAAACCTTATACAAATCTCATACTAAGCTCATACTGATCTCATACAAATCTCATATAATATCTTATTAAGCTCATTCGTCATATGAGAAGACTGTATGAGGTTATTGTGACTCATATGGTTTTTTTACTAGGAATGACAGTAATAATATTATACATGACAGTGGTTGTGTGCACAATATTATTTTTAAGGGTGCATTGAGTATACTTACAGTTACATAATATCAATATAAGATAAATGTTCAATCATTATTTACTGACACCATCGAACAAGGTATCTGCCATGTCAAAAGACTGACACGTATGAAGTCCACGTCAGATCTGTATCGTGAAGAAATACTGCCCCTACTGGTCCATTCATGATAACTTATTAAATAATACAGGTTAAAAAGAAAGGCAGCGCAGGTTTACACATGTAAAGGGTAAGCCATGTCAGACAATGTAGGCATTTTTGAAATAGAACTGCTGTATGTAATATGGCACTATATGCATAAACTTCATGTATATTTGTTTCTGCGCTATAGTCCGGAGTTAACATGCCTTTCTCTGCCTCTTATCTTTCCTAGATTCCTTCGTCATTGTGTATATATGCATCCAGTTCTGTACTCGTGCACTTCCATCCAGTCCTCTTTATGCTGACTCACTATGCAGGTCGAAGTCCGGACCGAAGCAGTTGCGGCGGCCCTCACTTCTCACTATTTTAGCGCGAGAATGTTAGTACCTCTATGTCGGAAGAATTATCCGGCAGCGCTGTCGTCGATTCCTCGCAGTCTCGAAAAATCACAACCAAATATGCTTTTGGCAGGTGGGAGTTGACAAGTTACATTGCCGGTCACTAATTGGTCGACGGTTGTGTGACGTCACGAGAGCAGATGGTATGGCTTGGTTTGGTTGACAGGGTTTAACGTCCCAGAGCGACTATGAGACGCCGTAGTGGAGGACTCCGGAAATTTCGACCACCTGGGGCTCTTTAACGTGCGCTGACACCGCACAGGTTACGGGCGCTATAGCTTTTTGCATCCATTGAAAAGGGGCAGTCGAGGCCGGGATTCGGTGCCACATCTTTGGGCACAGTAAAAGTGCGCCCTAACCCCTGAACCACAGCGGCGGTGAAGCAGATGGTATGATTGAGTTGAGTGAGCTGTGAACTTTATGAGTTTCTTTCATATGAGAGGGTGAGATGGAAATCCAATACACCGGAGCCCGTATTCCGAGTTTGCGTCGTTATCGAAGTGTCGCTATCTCACGTGACCTCGAGTCATCTGATTGGTCGAAACGCCGGAACTGGGTGTTGCCACTGCGGAACCGGAAGAGGGGGCAACATCATTTCCCAGCGTTTCCACCAATCAGGTGGCTCGAGGTCGGGGAGATAGCGACCTCACGATAACGACGCAAACTCGGAATACGGGCCCAGGACTTTTACATCCCCCGTTTGAAACCTCGCCGCCTCGACTTTTTCACAAAATGTGACGCCCTCTGGCAGCGCTTGAAAATTCGTCTGCTACTGGTTGAAAACGTCCTTGTGAGACGCAGCCACCTGCTAAACGGTGATATGTGTTCTTGACCGCTACCGCCATCTATCGCGTACGCCTGTCACAAATATATGAACTGCGCATGGGCTCCGAGATCACCCCCGTGCGCGTGCGCGTGGAGGGGATTTTGGAGGCCATGAACCGCTCATGGCCCCCGAGATCAGCTCTTGTTGCGCCGATCGCGGAGGCCAAGCTCGCGTCTTCACGTGCTGTACCGGACTGGTTTTGCCTCCTCGGGCAGCCGCTCTTCGCAGGAGGAAGAAAATAACAAAACAAGCAAAAAGGCACACACACCGCGTGTGTACTGCGTCCGTGTCCCTGCAAAGTAAACAATGCGCCCACGTATTGGACCTCGGCGGCTGCGTTTCGATGAAGGCGAAACGAAGTGGCGTCCGTGTGCTGTGCGATGTCAGCGCACGTTAAAGATCCCCAGGTGGTCGAAATTACTCCGTAGCCCTCCACAACGGCTCCCCTTTCTCTCTTTCCACTTTCACTCCCACCTTCCTCCCTCCCCTTACGGCGCGGTTCAGGTGTCCACAGAGCAAGTGTGACAGATACTGCGCCTTTCCCTTCCTGTGAACCGACCGACCGACCGACCGACCGACCGACCGACCGACCGACCGACCGACCGACGTATTGACGGCCGGTGTGGGGCGACCATATCGTCCAAGATATATCGCTCGCGAAGCGCTTGGTCACGGCACGCACCTTCTGGCGAAGTTAGACAGGACGTCAGTTCCGCCTGATTGGCAATTGTACAACTCTTCGTGCCTCACGTGCCGTATACATGAAGTGCACGTCATAGCCATCGCAGAAATGTTGAAACCGAAGCGGTGTCTACCAAGAAATGAAATTCTGTTAAAAACTGTTTAGCGTCCTAGGTGAATACCCAAAACATCATTTGGGAGTAGAAAACACCAACTGAAATCATATGTGAACAGTCCTTTAATGAACCATTTGCGTAACTAGGTGGTTGAATAGCTAGAATAAAATGGAGTGTTGTGTCAGAATTCTTTACGGCTCTGACTGCAATAAATATTACTCAGATTGCTCTGTTTTTTAAGCCCTGGCATTGGCAACTCTATCCAAAGAACTGACTAGCAGTGACAAGTATAGTTTACAGCTACTGATGAAGAGGCAGGTCATCATCCTTTTATTGCAGGCATATTTGCTACTTTTTGTACCTCTGTTTCTCGCAAGCAAACCTTAATTTCGCTCCCTATTCCCAGGGACTCTGGACCTCTTGCAACACCCACCGTTCAGTCACTTTCAGTCACGGTACAAAAAGGGGGAAATGTGCATGCCTTTATAGGAGAGCCTGTCTTTCCATTAACTGCAGCAAATAACATACCACTGTTGCTCAGTTCCGCGGATATGTATTGTCAATGGGGGCATCTGAGACGCCGAGCAATCGCCGTAATATTTACAGCAACCACTACAGTTAAAAAAAGGTAATGCTGCACCACTGTAACTCTGTATGCACCTCATAATGGGCCTTGCTTTTACTGCCTATTAAATAGACGGTGAACCTCTTTCTACTGGCTTTGTTCAGTAACCGCGTTTCATTGCTTCAAGTACTATCTGTCCACCACTTTCTTATCGCTATGAGTGTGATCATTTCATTTGGTTGTCCAAATCTTTTTATCGCTTGCGAATGATTTCTCCTAAACATGCATGCTTATTTCTTTCTTTTAGATGCACATCTGGAGTGATTTTCATGTAGAAATGGATCGATTGAGTTGAATCACTTGGGACCTATGTCCAGAAAACATGTGTTCTGTGGTTGGAAGGGGACTTAAAGAAGAGGATAATCACTGGAAAAGCCTTTCTAAAGAGCTTAAATATGACACAAAAGCGAAATGCAGATCAGGGTGAGTGATTTCGTCTCAGTTATCCCGTTTCACTTGCTAGGTGATGTGACTATATATGAAGCACCGTAGTGTAATTTTGTGGTATACTCGCTGAAAATTGTGTAAACACAAAATTTTTCCTCGTGTATTTTTTCTTTTTGTTTTTTAGTGACGTGCGCATTGGAATAAAACGAGGTCATCCACGCAAGGCATCATACAAATATCATACACACTTTTTTCAATAGGGTACTCCTTTGGTCATGAACCAGATCACTACCTTGCCGGAACCACACTCTTCCGCAGGCGTCCCGATGCACACTACGCGGCCCGAGAGCCCTGGCGTTGTCTTGAGTGCCTTCTTGAGCGCCAGCGAGGCGCCCAGCGCGGCCTCGGCGATCAGGTTGTGGCCGCACGAGTGGCCTGCGTCGGGCAGCGCATCGTACTCTGCCAGGAAACAGACGCTGGGACCGCCGCTGCCGTACTCGGCCCTGAAGCCCGTCGGCAGGACATGACTGGACGTGACCTGCGCGCATCGACGTCCGTCGCCAAGGCAGCAGGCTTGCTTACTTGAATTCATACACGAGCGCGTGGAATTACGCATCTGGCTTAACAAAGACGTACACCCCGAATCGACCGTGGCGTTCTTACATGCGGCTATATGAACCCGATGAAAGCGTGCCCAAACATTCGCGGTCCAGCAGTTTGCAGGGGGCCTTGTCTGTTGTGCTGGCTCGATCTGTCAGCTGTTCATTTAAACCATGGCAGGCGAAGTTTTACCTCGACATGCGTACGCCACCAGATGTCGGGTTCATATACGCCAAATGTGTATGTGTAAGAGGAGGGATCTAGAGTTGTTCTAGGCAGATATCGAAAATATTGTTTCAGCTAGTGTGGTTACTCTCAAAAAGTATAGGACTGCCAAGCTGGCCAATTCTAGTCGAACCTGCTTTTAAATTCTCCTCCATTTATCGCTACTGAACTCTGCTCCTGAGTACTAAATCCCAACTAATAATAATAATAATAATTGGTTCGCAGGAAGATAGAGGATCAGTATCTGTCACACCTGTTTCTGTGGACACCTGAACCGCTGTAAGGGAAGGGAAGATGGTGGGAGTGAAAGTGGAAAGAAAGTGGAAAGAAAGAGGAGCCGTGGGGGAGGGCTACGGAGTAGTTTCGACCACTTGGGTAACTGTGGGCTGACGTCGCGCTGACGTCGCACAGGGGGTGGAAGGTGGCTGTTCCTGGCCATACGGGGCTGGGACTGGTAGCCTGCCACCGAATTTTTATCTGTTGTAAGCCGTCATTGCACCCTCCACCGCTTAGGTGGTGGACGACGGCTGTTTCGGCGCACGTCTTTCTCTCCCTCTTCTTTTTATTTCTCCACTTTCTCTCTTACGTCCGCACGAGGCAGCGGAGTGCTCCTTAGTGCCGTCTAGAATTTTTCGCGCTGTTCTGCCGCTTATTGTTGTCGTCCCCTCTATCCCTTTCCAGAGGCATTACATATCCTTGCCATGTTTGTGCCACCGGGCTTTAAGAAAATGTACTTCTGAACTCCGTTTTGGAATTATAACAATGCCGAGGGTGCCGTAAAAATATTCATGCATTTAGATCACTCTAAATAAGGCCGAGTGCTAAATACACTCTTAATATTTTAGCGGATTATTGCACATCCTGATGAATGACTACTACCAGTAACGCTTACTTAGTTGCCTCTATAATATAAAGTCTTAGCTACTCATTTCGAGCTGGCGAGTTCGTCTGTAGTACGTTAATGACACTATGTGCAATTCAAATAGTTCTAAAAGTGAAATTAATGCTGGATACCCTTTCAACGGCTCACGGCACTGGCCAAGTGTCACTGTAAATGCATCCATTTTTTTTTTTTTTCGGATAATCGACGCGCATTTTCGTGCATTTACCCGGAACTCGGCCTTCTGCAGCTCCGCGGTAAGGAGGTCATGCGCTTTCTTCTCTTCGAAGCGTATTTCGGGTGTCCTCCAGATAGCTGCCTGTACATCGTTCAGCATCTTGGCGCTCTGGTCCACTGCCTCCACAATGCTGCGGGCCACCGGATCCATCACGGAAGGTTGTCTTAGCGATGTTATGCCGCCACCAGTGAATGTCTGCAGGAGAGGCAGACAAGCTTACAATAATGGCATAAGCTATTTGATAACATCAGTTACGAGTCTTGCTTTTAAGCCTGATGAGATACGACATCTATTAGTAAACTTCCGCTGGTTATAAGCCTGTAGGCGGTTCTTGTGATCGGTGGAGTAAGGGCGCTGCAGAGCACCGCTTACATGACGCTGCGTATCTATAAGGCTCTCTCTCTCTCTCTCTCTCTCTCTCTCTCTATATATATATATATATATATATATATATATATATATATATATATATATATATATATATATATATGTGTGTGTGTGTGTGTGTGTGTGTGTGTGTGTGTGTGTGTGTGTGTGTGTGTGTGTGTGTGTGTGTGTGTGTGTGTGTGTGTGTGTGTGTGTGTGTGTGTGTGTGTGTGTGTGTGTGCGTGTTTGTGTGTGTGACGGGAGTTCTCATTGTCTTAATTAAGCGGCCATAGCCTTAGCTACAGCTAATACGTCCGCTGATATTAAATTCAGTGATTCTAAAACAGCCATTCGCAATTTCGCAAGGGGTCGCATCACGTCTACCTCCCTCCGCATCCTCCAAAGCACCCCTGCTCCGATTAGAGAAATTGAACTAATCTAGGTCCCGGCTCACTCGTCTAATCCAGGGAACGAGGCGGCTCACGCGCAAGCACAAGGTTTCGTCGACCGGGCAGTGAGCGCGCCCTCCGACCCGAATTTCATGAGGGACGAGCTAATTTCCTTTCATGATATTACCCATCACTTCAGGCTCGAAAGGCACACATATCCGCCTCCCCACAAATCCTTAACAAAGGCGCAGGAGGTTACCTGGCGCCGACTACAAACGCGCTCCCTGCTAAATCCGGCGGTGCTTGCCCTGATGTACCCAGGCCAATACAACCCAAACTACAATAAATGCTGCGAAAGAGTGACATACGATCACATTCTCTGGAACTGTGCAAATGATCCACCTGCGGTGGAATTAATACAGCTCCCTTCTCCCAAGCACTGGGAAGACGTGCTGGTCAGCTCGGACCCGAAGATTCAACTACGGGCCATCGAGCGGGCTAATGAAGTCCCCGTCAGCAATGGACTAGCGGCCATCTAGTACGTCTCTCCATAGACCTGCTTGAGCGACGAAATAAATGTTTTGCGATCCAATCAATTTCACCGCAGCATGCAATGCGTGTGTCGCGAATTCGAGTTGTATGAACGCTGGGATCCGCTTTGAACTACAGAAGATATATTGCTGAGAGTTGAAGTTGTGTACACCGCGCAAGTTTCTTCTCGACTTTATAGTCACCGCAGTTTCAGACGCAACTGCTGTTGAGACAGGAGAGAGGGTGACTGTCGCGACTTGGAGGCTCATCAGTTAGATCTCTTTCATACGTGGCGCTGGTGCTGCCTTGGAGAAACACTCAAATTTGTCTGAACAATATCAAGTCGTGCAAACACGTTTAGAGTACATACATTTTATTCTCGACGTACAGCACGCATTTATTTGTAATCTGCGCGTCAGAGGAGGAATTGAAGTCCTGTCCTTTTTCTTTTTTCTTTCCAATGGAATTTGAGGTGAAAATCGGCCAAAAGGCAACTTTTATGACATTTCACGGAACGGTACGAAGATGAATCATCGAACTTTTTCTGAACTTACGAGGTTTTCAAGCTTTTCAAGGAGGATCCTGCAAACCAAAAGTTCTACCGGCCAATAACCTCATAACATCTCATCTAATCGCATAGACTCTCATACGGTGAACATCATTACCATAAAATATCCTACATAATTTATGATAATGTACAAGAAACCACGAGACCTTATGCAATTATTTGCGACTTGTACGTGATTTGTTATGTATATTGAGTGAGATTGTGTGTGAAAATGTGAGGTTATTACCTCATACAATTTTTTTCAGTAGGGGAGCCTCAAATAAGGAATTTGTGGTCTAAATGAATACATTTTCGGTTGCGCCATGAAACATTAATTTACATCAGACGCTAGTGCAGTGCGGAACCTAAACAGCATATACCTAAAAGGCTGGACGTTTCCACTAAGTCGCCAAGAAGTCTCGGAGAACACAGGCCAGCCCCGAGTCAATCAATGAAAGGTAGCTTTTAGACGTTAAATGCTATACCAGGCTCGACCGTCAGCGTAACTTTGGCGCTCGAGCAGCTCCGAAATCTGTTTCGGAATCTGAGTCCGCATTCTGAGTTTGTGGTCATTATCAAAAGTCCCGCTATTTCCCCAATCTTTGATTGGTGGAAACGCCGGAAACGGATGGCACTACCACTTCCGGTTCTGGTGTTTCCACCACTAAGATGACTCAAGGTTGGGAAGACAGTGACACTTTCGCTAACGATGCAAACTTGGAATACCAACCCTGCTGAGAACTTTTTATTGAATCAAATTCCGAGACAGAATCATACGCCCGGAAATGAGTGCTTAGTTAAATGAAATGAGGACGAACAGGTATAACTATTGCTTCGTGCTACGAAAAATGAAAAAATCCCAAAAATGATTAGGGTGAAAAATTTGGTAGATGCCAAGAAATGCGAAGGCGTCCGCCTTCACGACTCCACCTGTGTCGTAGTGAGGAGCACATTATAAATACTTTCGTTATATCCATGTCTTTTCGTCTCTACAACTTCTCCCCTAAAAACGGGGGAAAGGAGAGATCATTTTCAGCCCTTTTTGCCACTTGTGAACCGTGGCAGTTTTACTAACAGTGGTAAGTGGCAGGCGACTCTAACCACCTGCCATATGGTAGGAGCTTTACATATTGCGGATAGTTTACGCCTTCATAGCATAACACTCCGGTTCTCGTACTTAGCATAAAAACTGAAAATTGAAAAATTTCGGTAGTAATAAGGTTTCCAGAAAAATTGTTAGAGGCACTTATACCTAAAGTGTGGTAAGGCGAACGCCTTTGCTGCTACTCTTCGCACTCATTTGCCGCTTTTTCGCTCCTTTTCTGCTCTTCTCTTTTTAATCAATTTTTTTACTCTTCCTACATTTTCTCTTGTTTTTTTGTTTCGTTAATTCTCACGTTTTTTGAGCAATTTTCACGTATTTTGCACAATTTCGACGTCCGTGGCTGTTCTGACATCTGCACACTATATCAACGTCCTTGGCTATTTTGACGTTCGAAATGACGTTTTTGGGTTATGGTGACTATTATTCTACACCAACCAAATTTTGCATAACGACACATTTTTCCACGCTCTACCTCATACTTCAGAAGGGAAAATGTTTGGGCGTGTTGGTTCATCGTCAAACACAGCGAAGCGCTCAAAATCACAAAGGACGAGGAGGGGACAGGACAATAGCGCCCTTATTTCCTTCCTCAATCAATTCATGTCTCAACAATAACGGTGTGACACCCTCCGAAGACGCACAAATTATGTCTACACTCATAAGCCTATTAAAGCCTTAATATTGAGGTGTAACTTGATTGATTTACCTGATTGATTTAGAGGAAGGGAAAGACGCGGTAACTGACTCGCTTGTTTTTCTGTGGACACCTCAACCGCGCTGTAAAGGAAGCGAGGAAGGTGGGAGTGAAAGTGGAAAGAGAGAAAGGGGAGCCGTAGTGGAGGGCTACGGAGTAATTTCGACCACCTGGGGATCTTTAACGTGCGCTGACATCGTACAGCACACGGACGCCTCTTCGTTTCGCCTCCATCGAAACGCAGCCGCCGAGGTCGGGTTCGAACACGAGTACTCCGGCACAGTAGTCGGGCGTCTTACCACTGCACCACCCCGGCGGGGCGAGGTGTAACTTGATTCTACCGTTAGGAACCACTTTTCATTAAGAAGGTTGTACAAGACGGCTGCGCTGGTTGTTATGAAGGGAAGTGCAAAAAGTACCGCAGTTCACGGGACGCTTATTATATGGGCTTGGTGTGTGGCAGTGAACAAGCTGTTGTGCAATGACGTTCCCGAGGGCCTCACGATCCCTGCAGTGTGTGGATAGAGAAGAAGCTAAACTGCGCATTATAGACACATAAGACCATTAAGTAAGCGAACGACTAAGACGTTTGTGTTTAAAAGCAAGCGAAGCATAATCACATAAAGCGAATTTATGCAAACTTGCCTCTGAGGAGCGCGGGTTCGATGAGGCCTGTGGTGGTTCAATGAGAAATGTCAGGCCCACCTTTAAACTGCGGTCATGTAAAAAGAATGCTCAAGGCGATCCGAACACTCTCGATGCCAATGCACTCTTTCTAACCTAGGAAAAAAGAAGAAGAATAATTACGGATAAAAAACGAAGAGAAAATTAAGTGCTCTCGAATCGTATTCGCCCTGTACCACACCATTTTGTTTCTTTACTGCCAGGCTTTGACACACAAAATTTCACAATATGAAACCCCAACCATAACATGAGAACACATGAATATCTACTCATAGAAACATCATGATCAGCCAGTTTTATTCTGGCTTCGTGGCATTAAAACTCTCGCAACGACAACAAAGATTTACCCTTGGCAGCCAGACGGGAGGTTCCGCAGCCGCTTTTTGTATGGTGATAAACCAAAGCATATTGTGCACTCTCGAAAATAAATTCGGGCAGTTGTTGCATCCCTGTCATAATGATAGCCTGCCATTCCGGAGCGCCATATGCAATGGAGACTCATACGCATAATTACATCAAATGGGGCCCCATCCTCATTATCTATGCTTAAATATCGAACATCGTTTGAGTCTAGTGAAAAATCCTTCTTTATTGTGCGTTGCAATACATCCCAAAATAAACACCACACCATTGCAGGGGAAGGAGCTTTATCGGATATCTTAACACTGTAACGAAAGTTGTAGTGGTAAGTAAATATCTTTATGGAAGAGGCTGTGGGATAGTGCCGCTAAGCAGCAGCAGGAGTCTTGATCTGACGTTATTACACAAAACTGAGCGGCTTACGGATGTTTTCTGCTTTTTATTTTTATTTGTATATATTTTCCGGTGAGCTCGGACGCCGCTTCTTGAGGAGGAAGATGAGGATAAACTTTACTTCCGTCGACAAGTAGTAGTAGAGTGTGAGGCGTCCGTGTGCTGTGCGATGTCAGCGCACGTTAAAGATCCCCAGGTGGTCGAAATTACTCCGAAGCCCTCCACTACGGCTCCTCTTTCTCTCCTTCCACTTTCACTCCCATCTTCCTCCCTTCCCTTGCGGCGCGGTTGCGGTGTCCACAGAAAACAAATGAGACAGTTACCGTGCCTTTCCCTTCCTCTAAATAAATCAGTAATTCAGTAGTAGAGTGTGAGTGAGTGAGTGAAAAATTTTATTTAGCTCTAGATTGGCTTGTCTTCTGCGGTTTTCAGATGGCTTCGTTCATCTTACAAAGGTCGGCTGCCCTTAGTCCAGGGCTCCGCTAGATGCTGCTGCCAGTTGTGCTCGCCGAATCAGAAGGTAGTAGTAGAATATGCGTTTCGATGGAGGCGATGCCGTTCGCACCGCCAAAGCGGAGGCTCATCGCCACCGTCGAGAGCAACCAGGTGAAAGCGAGGCTGACGCAGAAGCTGATCGCCGCCGCCGAGAAGGGAGTCTTTGTTAAAGGAATACGTGTGAAAAATAAAAAAAAAATTATGTGATAGCGCATACATGTGTTGCTCGATTTCTTTGCCTCAATCTATCGAAAAGGTGAAACAGCTTATTTGCTGCGCTCAAATTTCGCATTAGGAAGTAACGTAATCGTCGGTAATTTTTTATGAGGACAACAACAACATAATCCGATCAAGTGGCCATGAGATCGTGGTGCTCGGCGACATCTAGGGTTCTTGTCACGACCCGCATCTGTGTGTCTGTGTGTCCGAGTCGGAGCTAAGCAATGCGCGGCCTCCCACTGATCTTGATTCGAGAGCTGGAAACCTGCAGGAGGGGGGTCCAGAGGGCAAGCCCAGAGTATGTGTGAGAGAGTGGCATTTTGGTCACATAGCATACAAGATGTTGAGACTGTAGGAAGAAGGAAAAGAAAATGCACGGGCCTGCTACTGGCTCTGTAGCTGAGCCACTCCGCTGCCTCGTGCGGACAGAAGAGATAATTGGTTCACAGGAAGGGAAAGGCGCAGTATCTGTCACACTTACTCTGTGGACACCTGAACCGCGCCGTAAGGGAAGGGATGAAGGTGGGAGTGAAAGTGGAAAGAGAGAAAGGGAAGCCGTAGTGGAGGGCTACGGAGTAATTTCGACCACCTGGGGATCTTTAAAGTGCGCTGACATCGCACAGCACACGGACGCCACTTCGTTTCGCCTCCATCGAAACGCAGCCGCCGAGGTCGGGTTCGAACCCGGGAACTCCGGACAGTAGCGGGCGTCTTACCACTAGAAGAGAAAATAGAGAAGAAAGCCAAATAAGAGGGAGAGGAAGACGCGCGTCGCAACAGCCGTCGTCCACCACCTAAGCGGTGGCGGGTGCAATGACGGCCTGCAACATATACAAATTCGGTGGCAGGCTAGCCCCTGGGGTGGTGCAGTGGTAAGACGTCTGACTACTGTGCCGGAGTACCCGGGTTCGAACCCGACCTCGGCGGCTGCGTTTCGATGGAGGCGAAACGAAGCGGCGTCCGTGTGCTGTGCGATGTCAGCGCGCGTTAAAGATCCCCAGGTGCTCGAAATTACTCCGCAGCCCCCTGTTACGACTCCTCTTTCTTTCCATTTGCACTCCCACCTTCCTCCCTTCCCTTATGGCGCGGTTCAGGTGTCCACGGAAACAAGTGTGACAGATACTGCGCTTTTCCTTTCCTGTAAAACCAATTATTATTATTATAGCCCCCGCCGCAATTAAGCGGTGGTGAGCTACCAGTCCCAGTCCCTTATTGCCAGGAGCAGCCAGCATACAGAATAAGGAGTAGAACCTAGGATATATGCGAGCATATATCGCAGGATTCAGGAAAATGTTCGTTTGGAGTGGCCTCCACGCAACCTCTTGGGTTTTATTTCGTAAAAAAAAAAAAACAAATGATGTGTGTCAGTGCGCGTTCAGCGGACCACGCTGTTTGAGTTCGATACAACGCCGGGGTCACCGTTAAAGATATGACGCAATAGCGTTTCACACACGTGAACGATGTTTTTCAGTTATTTATATTTCCTTTTTCATTTTTTATACACCGCGATACTGGCACCGACACCGATATTTTTTATACACCGAACACATTTAAAAATAAAATTACAAAAACATCACCCCAATGCAGTTTGTGCAGTGACCTGTCTTTTTTATATTTTTCTTTAAGTTAAGTTTTGGGGAAAGGAGGGCGCAAGCGGACACCACGGATATAAATTAGCCCACGGAATGGTGGACATCGGATCAGGTCAGGGTCACATTTTCATATTTTCCTTCAATTTGCTTACAGGAAATAAAAGGTGCCGTATCTGCCACTCTTTCTGTGGACACCTGAACCGCTCCGTTAGCGAAGGGAGGAAGATGGGAATGAAAGTGGAAAGAGAAAAAAATTTGGAGGACGCTTAAGCTTCGCCTTCGAGTGGAACGCGATAGCGTTATTACATCGCAGGGGACGCTTTCCCAGCAGAAGCGCTACGGCGCAGCGATCACGTCAGAGGCGTCCGTCATCAGACGCTGCACCTAGCAATCGCGCTGTGAGCGGAAAGAGGAGCCGCGTCGCCTAAACACCACTGTTCGAGTGACGCACGCTGGATGTTGGAAGGGGAGAGAGCGAGAAAACTTATTAAACGCAAGGGTATTGGGGCATCCTCGCACTGGTACCCGCGCGGCCCGAAGGGGAGAAGCGGGTGAGCGAAGATAGTGATCTAAAGAAAGGAAAGACGCTTGATTCTACAACCCGTGAGGGTGCACGGCGAAACGTCAGGGGCGAGTGGCGCGCCACGTGTCGGGGCAGCGCTGCACATTACGAGGAGGGGTTCTTCTGTGTTTGCCGCAAAACGGCTCTGCATGTGCGCAGAGCGCAGAAGAAATGTAGCGGAAACGTACTTCGCTACTCGTGTAACTGCGACTTCTGTAAGTAACATGCTCATAATTACCGATATACACCGCAGTATAACGTTCTACGGCACGTTTCTAAGGCAACACCGCATTCACTAGAAGCGCTTTTGTACCGCTTTCAAGCATCGAACTCGTGGCTGATCGTGGTTGCGATGCCAACCAATGATGTATTTTGTACCAATTCATGCAATAAAGAAAAAAAAAGAACTCGTGGCTGAGTAGTAGCGTCTCCGTCTCACACTCCAGAGACCCTGGTTCGATTCCCACCCAGCCCATCTTGGAAGTTGCTATTTTTTTATGAAGTGCATGCCGGGATTTATCGCTCACGGCCAACGCCGCCGACGACACCGGCTTTTCTGCGACACGAGCTCCTTAACGCTACCGCGATAAAAGGAGCCTGGACGGAGGGCTGTGGAGTAATTTCAACTATCTGTGGATATTTATTGTGTACTAGCTGACCGCACTAAAGCCCATTGAGGGGCTTTAGACCGCACAGCAGACGGACGCCTCGCCGCTTCACTTCCCCCTCCCCCTAATCAACCCATTTCTTTCCTTCCGCTTGCACTCCCACTTTCTTCCCTTCCCTTACAGCGCGGTTCAGTGGCATCCGTGTGCTGTGCGATGTCAGTGCTCGTTAAAGATCCCCAGGTGGTCGAAATTACTCCGTAGCCGTCTACTACGGCTCCTCTTTCTCTCTTTCTAATTTCACTCCCACCTTCCTTCCTTCCCTTATGGCGCGGTTGAGGCGTCCACAGAAAACAACAGTTACCGCGCCTTTCCCTTTCTATAAATAAATCAGTTTTTTTAAATCAGACTTGTTTAGGAGTCGTTGTTCGGATGCCACAGAACAAATGGGACAGATATTGCGCCTTTCCTTTGCTGTGAGCCAATTATTATTATTATAATAAACGCATCCGGCGGTGGTTGGGCTCGAACTCGATTACCCTGGCAATGTACAGTCGCGCATCTGAACCACTGCGCCAGCACGGCCGAGCGATATTTTTTCTTCAAGATAGGTTTTTAGGGAAAGGTAGGTGCATTACACTTTTGGGTGGACATCTACACTTAATACGACCAAGATCACACCAGCATTTTTGAAGGTTAAGCGGCCGGACAGGTTGACCTTGGCTGATACCTGCATGACATAGTGAACTTTCGCTTCAAAATGTGCTGTTTCCAACACAAACCGGCGGACATCGAAACCACGCCGTAAGAGAAAACGTGAATTTCTACAAGAGGGTCTTCAACCTGCACTGACGTCGCACAGTAATGGACACCTTTTGCGTTTCGCTTTCATCTCAACGCGGCCGCCGCGGTTGGGTTCGAACGCAGATATTCTGGTCAGTAGGCGCCCGTCTTAACCGCTGATGTACAGCGGTGGCAGTAAAGAGCAGCGGGACGAATTCGAGGCCCTGAAAATCATTAACACGCTTTTACATCGGACGCAACACTATCCGCTTCTCTTACATGGCTTTGCCTTGTCAGATGGAAGGAAGGATGCACTAATACCGGTTTCCATTGGGCGAACAGGAGCAAGAGCAACGAGCAGCCAGAGCAGCGTACGAAAGCACTGGGGACGCGCGTTCTCGTCTCCCCAATGGAACATTCACGCTGCTCGGAGAGCAGCGTACCGAGGCGGAGCGCGTGACGTCAGGCGTCATGTGATCAAACTTTTCCCGCGCTTGCGTTGCCCGTATCTGCCGGCCGAACGCCACCGCTGCGGTCTTCCGCCATTTTTCTCGACCGTCCTGCCCGGGCTTCGGGCGGCGAATAACCAGAAGAACGGCCGGTCCCGAGGGAGAGAGCGCGCGCGCTCTCCCTCGAGACTGACCGTGCCAGAAGTGACATAAAAAAGGTCACGTGACTTTTTCCGTTCTCCCTGTACTCCGCCGCTGGCGACGGAGCACCGAGGACTGCTCTCGGCTGCTCCCGGGACCCCAAAAGCGCGCCTCCTCTGCCAATGGAACACAACGCTACTGCTCCTGTTCGACCACTGGTAGGCGCTGAAACTCGCGAGAGCACGTTTAGTGCAGCTAAAAGTGCTCCTGTTCGCCCAATGGGAACCGGTATAAGTGCGATCCTCCTGTGAGGGTACAGACCTCAACCTGCGACCATCATCATCCTACGGCTACCCCAGGCAAGGCCTCCCGCACCATAAGGTTTGGGGGGTTCTTTGTTTCGGGGAACAGGTTTTTCCCAGCAAAGGGGCTCATGCAATCCGGCCTGTTCCCACCGGGGCGGGGTTGCAGTGCATATGCACCACGTCCGCACCACCCCGGTTGGTCGAAGCCTGACGCGAGCAAGTCTTCTAATATCTCACTTCGAGTTTTCCGTTTTCTTCTTTGAAGATCACCATGGGGTGCCCTCATTCTTCAAAAAACTTCTTTCTCCCTAAGTGGCGTCTCTCTCTCTCTCTCCAGGTGGAACCATAGTTCTTTTGTCCCCACCGAAACGCGGATGTTGCCCACCTGGAGGCACTGTAATCACGAGGGAGACTGAAATTGACAGCCATCAGAAAACGAAGTTGGAGTCACGCGTGTTAGTTCGGCGATAGAACACGTGGAGTGGCCCTGCCGATGCGTGTGGCTCGTGAGAATCATTGCCCTAGCTGTTCAGTTCTCGACCGTGTGTTCTGAAGTCAGTGCTTAGAGGTAGATACAATCGGCCCGCCTTGACAGCGAGGAATCAATCAAAATCCGCTTTCCGCGTTCCACATCTCGCAAGAACACCGACCAGTCATCGAACACTACTTCTGGGGCTCGCAGTCGGAGCTTGAGGTCTTCTGAGTGCTACGAGTGTGCCTCCGACTTGCGAGGGCTACTTTCACAGCCACTGTCCGTGTGCTGCCTGTTCACATTTTTTCACCGGCCAAGGGACTCGGAAACAAATTCAACGTTGCAATCGCCGTGTCCAACTGGAATACCTCGATTCAGCCACGCATTACTGTCGCGGGGAGAACAATTTCATTCAGGTGAGCTTCTTAACTTTGGAAAGGGCGTGTAGGGGCGCCCAGAAGCTTTCCTGACGTGCTGCTGATTGCGACAACCTTTTTTTTATGATTCGGGAAAGAGCGTATAATGTCGGCTTTGGTGGAAATAAGCGCTCTGTCTGTCTCCTTGGCTTTTTCCTGTGGCTGTCTTTTTATAGCGCATCTTGGTTCCTTTAAAGAAATAAGCCTCCCGGGCGCGCATCAACGACAGCTGGTTAAATGTAGCGGGCCTTAAAGGGCCTTAAAGATCAAGTGAATTGATTGTGGACTTTGCGGTCGGCCCAACCTGCACATGTGTTGCGAAAGACGCCTTTACGGGAATAATTTCGACTAGCTTGGATATATATGCTGCGATATTGCAGAGAGGACGGATGTTTGTATTGCGATAGCTTTAGAGGCTCCGTAATTGAGGAAATCAGGCATCCACGTCGTCGGCGTCGAGGTTGTCTAGGAATCACGGGCACGACACTGGACGCTGATTGGTCGAGGGCTGTGCGACGTGGCACGACCGCACATGACCGACTTGGCAGGAGCTGGCAACCTTGGGTTTCTCCTCTCAGATGGAAGGGCGAATGGAGTAGAGCCCTTCTGTACCTTAGCATTGCGAGTCAGAAGGTGTTGGTTAGACAGGCCACACGTAGGCAACGCAGGCAGGTTCACACGGCTCCGTTGAGCGGGTCTTTGTATCTCTGTCGGGTGGCAGCTTACTGCATGTTAACAGTATGTATGAGATAATGGAGGCACATACTAAGGATTTAGCGACTAGATGAGTTGCAAAGTGGATGCACGCGAACAGTGATCCGCAAGGGGCGCTTCGGACGGCAGCCGTTAACGCTGCCGCGTCGTACCTTAAAGGCAGAGTTTAAGTGACCCTCCAATATTTGCGGATATGTGATGGTCTCAGTATAGCTTTGCAATAATCGGACGCCAAGCAGCAAGCGGTAGTTTGTCGACGAGGCATTTTTCATGCGTAAGCATCAAGTAGGCATGGCTGACTAAGAACGTTGATTTCGTGCCACCAATATGGTCATTGCGATTACTTTCGGACTTTCGAGTTATAAGAAAAAGAATGCTTCATTAGATAGAGGGCCGAGAAATATTGCTGGAGAAATATTTTGGTGCATGCAGGTTAATTAGGTACTTAATTAGAGCCAATTGGGCCAATCCGACGTCTAAGTAGCCAAAAGCGGTACTGGCAGTGTCAAAATTGGGTCACGTGGTACTCGACTTCCGGTGACGTAAGCCTAATTTCCAGCGGCGGTGGCGGGAAATTTGAAATGTTTGATCGTGAACGAGCGGGAAAGGTCGTGATTTGCGTGAACAAATTGTGGGAATAAAATAATAATTAGGTCACTGGAAAGGAAAGGCGCAGTACCTTTCACACTTGTTCTTCGGACACTTGTACCGCGCCGTAAGGGTAGGGAGGATGGTGAGAGTGGCAGTGGATAGAGAGAAAGACGAGCCGTAGTGGACGGCTGCGGAGTAATTTCGACCACCTGGGGATCTTTAACCTGCACTGACATCGCACAGCACACGGCAGCCTCTTCGTTTCGCCTCCATCTAAGCGCAGCCGTCGGCGGTTGCGATCGAACCGGGGCACTCCGGGTTATACCAGGACCGCCGGAATTGTTAGAAATTGTGTAAAGTATAGGTAACGAACCGACTGCAGCATGAAAACATTGTGGGGGTTTAAGCATGGCCTGAACCTAGTGATAGAGCGAAAGCTGTTAGTGTTGTAACTAACACCCGCTTTTCAATCCGCGGTTTTTCATAATTTTTATTTGTTAAATTTTGGGGGAGGGAAGGAGCCGCATACTTTTGAGTGGATGCCATGGAATTGTGAACACCTACACCTAGCCAGGTCAAGATCATGTTTTCATATTTTTTATTGTATGTTGTACGTTGGTTTATAAGAAAGGAAAGGCGCAGTATCTGCCAGACGAGAGAGTAAGGATTATGTGAGTGGAAGCGGAGTGGAAGAGGTCCCGTAGTGGAGAGAAAGAGAACGTTTATTGGTCCAACAGAATGACTATCCCGCGCTTTGGGGATTAGACCTGGAAGGTTGGACCGTCGCCTTAGTTTCAGGCTGGTAGTTCTTGGACCCCAGCGGCATCTTCGGCCAGTCGAAAATTTTGCTCTTTGGGCTCGGGTCTGAGCTGCGCAGAATGGTCTTCCGGGTGTATTTTTTATATTTTAGCCCTGCCTGACGACTTCGCACATTCCCATATTTTGGGATATAGTGATCCCCTCTCCTTACAGCTGAACATCAGTCTGACATTTTCGGTCCTATATGGTTGACTAGAACTGGGTTTGGGTGTATTTGTTTATACTTTATCCACGCTATTGCTTCTTGCCGTTGTAAGATGGGGAGGGGGATTGGCACCCGAAGGTGCTGTGCCCCAGAGTCACACATAACTCATCAGCCCATCATCACCCATTCAACACCTCCGGCAAGTTCCCCCCCAGGGCCAAGTGGGGTCTGGGAGAGTTTTTTAGTTCGAGGTGAGGGTCCTACCCGGACAAGGGGGCCGCCGCGTGATGCCCTCACAGGAGTGAGTGTCATCAAACGCAAAGACGGCCTGCAGCGCCATCGTGGCATCGAGCCAACGAGGCGAACCTTCATGACAGCACGAGTGTCACTAAGGACAACCAATCCCTGTTATAAAATCATAGTGACACAGAGAGTGTTCTACCCTTAACCGAGAAAATCACTTCTTTTCATTACATAGGGTCTAGTGGGGGTGGTGCGACCCTCCTGCTTAGTCTACAGAGCGTTAATTCGCTATAGTTTGTCAGGTTCTCATGCTTTGCTGCGGTTGACCTCCTCCAGCCCTGTGTATGAGATCTCGGGCTAGTTTGTGTGCCGCATCGTTTCAGGGCACGCCTGAGTGGGCTGGCGTCCAAACAAAGGTGGCGACTCCTTGTATTGGCTTTTGATCGATGATTCTACCCTCGGTCGTCGCTATAACTCCAGCGGTGTAGTTCCTGATTGCGCTTTTGTTGCCACTATGTAAACTGCCTCGGTCTGAGCAAGAGCCAGTGCTACTGCAGCCCCTTCTGCTGTGTGTATCGATCTTGTTTTTATGGAGATTACTGATACCATTTCTCGCTCGCCATTGACTACGACTGCATTCATTTGGTTGCGAAAGCAACATTACAACAGCCAGCTCGGCTCTTCGCGTATGCTCGTATGCCGTAGCCGCAGACGGCAGGAGCTGCAAACTTGGGACTCTAGTTTCACATGGGACGGTTATGTCGGAATCAGCTTGCCAGAACCCTGGCTATTCACGTTACCCCTATAGGCCACTAAGGCACGTTCATATCGGTTGGTTAAAGCGGGACTTCATATGTGGTCTGGTCCGTCCAGCCCACCATAGTAACCGGGGTTTATATCTCCCCAGGCCAGAGTTCAAACTGCGTTGGACGTTCTGGCTAGCAGAATGCCTAGCCGAACTGAACATTAGTTAGTTTGTCGTGACGGGGGATTTTAATAAAGACAGGAACATCCGCCTTCGTTCAAACGGCAGCGGAGCGGTTTCTACTCGAGTTGAGCCAACACCAACCTCAAACCACCACATATTCGGGAAGCAGTTTAGACTTGGTTTCACACAGAGCCTCGACAGATACACACTCATACGCATTTACCCAGTGCAGATTCTGCAGTGTCCTCGGAATTTTTAAGGCGAAAGCCTTCCTGGGATTGGCGGTAAGCGTCGCGACAGGAGCGACGCCTAGGACTGCAGCGAACACGTGTCAACGAAAGGTTGACTGACAGAAATTTTACTGAGCGGAGATAAGGGAGGGGATGTGTAGGTGGGGTCGCTATTCCGGGACTCCAGCGGCTGCCGCTGCTATCCGCGCGCGTGTCACGAGTTACCTTTGGGCCTCTAGTCCAGAGCTTGATAGGGCAGCCTCCCACCCCATTCCCACTGTGCGGCACGAGTCCTGGCGTTGCTAGCAAAAGCTCTACAAAGGCGCGCACGATGTGCCGTGTGCAGCAACAACACTTAATATGAATAATTGGTTCACAGGAAGGAAAAGGCGCAGTATCTGTCACACTGAATTGTAGCTGTGGACATCCTCAGGTTATGCATTTCTCCAGTGCATAATCTTCAGTGCACTCGGAGCTTATTTTAGAGCGCAGCTCTTTGGCGTCCGTTCCTGGGTTTCGCGTCGGCGTCGGCCTCGTAACCAGCTCCGCCCCCCTTTCATCCCCCCAGCGCTAGCAGCGACCGACTGATACCGCTGGATGCTGCTGACGCCGCTAGAGAGTCAAGATAACGTGACTGCATAGAACACCGTCGCCGCCATGCAGAAAGAGGAGGGGAGGGTCCCCCCCCCCGTTCCTGTGTGGCGGATAGGGTGCTCTTCAGTTGCCGACGCGCCGGTTATTTCACGTAGGCCCCGGCACATCGACGAATCCGTGACCACCTTCCCACGGCTAGACCTGGTTCTTGGCGCTGCGGAAGCGAGGGTATCATATTGTTTGCGTCGGCATGGGCGGCGTTGTCCCTGAAACCAACTCCGCAGCTGGGGTTGACTCACTATCGGCGTCAGCAGCATCAGTCAGTCGCTGCTATCTCTTCCCTCCTCCCTTTATCGCGTTGTCCGCTTGCTGCGCGCGCTTCTGCCCCCATCGTTTGCCGCTGGGTGTACACGCCGCCCCCCTCCCCCCTCTTCCTGCGAGTCTCCGGTTGTCAAAGCACCGGCTCGAACTTAATTCCTTTCTTCGCTCCTCCTCCAATGCAACCCCTGTGCGGTGGCA
Organism: Amblyomma maculatum; assembly: GCF_055883805.1. NCBI lineage: Eukaryota > Metazoa > Arthropoda > Arachnida > Ixodida > Ixodidae > Amblyomma > Amblyomma maculatum. The sequence continues at coordinate 22,085,731 of NC_139354.1, forward strand.
ATCAGAGAACCAGATCGATGGCGACCTATCTGTATATGTGCACCGCCCGAGCCGAAATTGCCGCTGCCGTTCGCCACTGCGAAATTATCTGCCAGTTCTTTCTGAGCCATGAGCGAGACGACCGGTGGAAGTCCTCCGTCTGCTGCTGCTGCTGCTGCTACTGCTGCTAAACGAGATGCCAGAGCAGAGGCCCAGCGCCGTCGCCGCCAGAATCCAGAGCAGTAAGCGAGGCTGAAGCAGAAGCTCATCGCCGCCGCCGAGAAGGGAGTCTTTGTTAACGGAATACGTGTGAAAAATAAAAAAAAAATTCTGTGATAGCGCATACATGTGTTGCTCGATTTCTTTGCCTCAATCTATCGAAAAGGTGAAACAGCTTATTTGCTGCGCTCAAATTTCGCATTAGGAAGTAACGTAATCGTCGGTAATTTTTTTTGTCTTTTTGACACTCACATCGCACAGCACACTGACGCTTTTGCGTTTCGTCTACACCATAACGCGGCCGTCAATGGTTGTTCCAGCCCAGGTATATTTTTAAATACATACCGTTGAAAGGAAGGAAAAGGCTCAGTATCTTTCACACTTGTTTCTGAACCACGCCATAAGGGAAGGGAGGAAGGTGATAGTGAAAGTGGAAAGAAAGAAAGAGGAGCCGTAGTGGATGGCTGCGGAGTAATTTCGACCACTAGGGGACCTTTAACATGCGCTGACATCGCACAGGTAAATTGGTTTAGAGAAGAGGAAAGCCTGGTATATGTCACTCTTCTTCATGGACTCCTGAAGGGGTTACGTCTGCTCTCGGGCCTCCGGGCTGGGAGCAGTTCAGCATTCGAGTGTCTTAACCACTGAGCCACCGCGGCGAGACGTAATGCGTGTTAAAGATCCGCAGGTAGTCAAAATTATTCGGCAGCTTCATTACGGCACCTGCTCCTCCGCTTCTTCTTCCACTCCCACCTTCCTTCCTTACGGCACGGTTCAGGTGTCTGCTAAGAAATGTGGCAGATACTGCTCCTTTCCTATAAACCATTTGACATTTTTACGCAGCAAAAGTATGAATAAAAGCTGTGGTATGAAAAGGCGCTATTGGATCCACTCTTAGGCCCCGCCGGGGTGGTGCAGTGGTAAGACGACCGACTACTGTGCCGGAGTACCCGGGTTCGAACCCGACCACGGCGGCTGCGTTTCGATGGAGGCGAAACGAAGTGGCGTCCGTGTGCTGTGCGATATCAGCGCACGTTAAAGATCCCCAGGTGGTCGAAATTACTCCGTAGCCCTCCACTACGGCTCCCCTTTCTCTCTTTCCACCTTCACTCCCACCTTCATCCCTTCCCTTACGGCGCGGTTCAGGTGTCCACATGACAAGTTTGACAGATACTGCGCCTTTCCCTTCCTGTGAACCAATTATTATTATTATTATTATTATTATTATTATTATTATTATTATTATTATTATTATTATTATTAGGCCAAACGAGTGTCCTTCTAATTCGCTTTGAAACCATGTACACCTCAATAAGCCGTGCAAAACCTGGCTTAACAAAGCATAACCAAAGCTTCTTGCGCCATTAAATGCGTGTCGTAGAATCCTTGCAACTCAAATATCGCACAGAAATGGCATTTCGTCGTATACTGTATACTAAATATGTTAGGGTGAAACTTGCCTCATTCGATCACAAGTCGGATGTTCGCATCGTCTATGACGGATACGAAGCAAAACGAATTGCTGGTTCATTCGAACACCTGCAAACGGCATTGTTCTGTTTACCCCACGCAGGCTACGAATGTGAAGTGCTGCTCCGTAATCTACCAAACAAAGGACTACCTCTGGATTGGCTTTTATTCGTCATGCGTGGTGCAGTGGACGCTTTTCCAGCGTCTCTTTTAATCTCTCGTGCTAATGTTGGTGGCCAGCCCGAGAAGTTCGCGCGCTTCTGCGGGCGCAAGTGTACAAACGTAACCCTGCAAATATAGTTAGGTTAAATGAACGCTTGTCAGCCGGCAAATGACCTCATAAGATACATATCGTCATCCATCGACTCGACGAGACATACCGCCTGCCTGCCTGCGCAACTCGCAGCTGACGGCGGAAATGCGAACTCGTGTTCGCATTTCCGCCCTCAGCTGCCGTTTCTTCAGCTTATTAACTTATTTAGCACAGAAATGCCCTGCTGTCATTTTATCAGATTTTTTTTTTAGAGCGCAGCTCTTTGGCGCTCGTTCCTGGGTTTCGCGTCGGCGTCGGCCTCGTAACCAGCGCCTCCCCACTTTCATCCCCCCCAGTTCGAGCCGGCGCTTGGCAACCGAAGCCTCGCAGGAAGGGCGGGGCAGCCGGAGAACACAAGGAAAGGAAGGGGAGGAAGCGCTAGCAGCGACTGTCTGATGCCGCTGCCGCCGCTAGCGAGTCAAGACAACGTGACCGCGTAGAAAATAAAAATAATTGGTTCACAGGAAGGGAAAGGCGCAGTATCTGTCACACGAGTTTGTGGACACTTGAACCGCGCCGTAAGGGAAGGGAGGAAGGTGGGAGTTAAAGTGTAAAGAGAGAAAGAGGAGCCGTAGTGGAGGGCTACGGATAATTTCGACCACCTGGGGATCTTTAACGTGCGCTGACATCGCACAGCACACGGAAGCCTCTTCGTATCCCGTTCCTCTCGCTCGTAACGCGTCCCACGGCTGTGACAACCTCGCGAGGCACTTGTATAGATCTCGTCTTTGAGAATCAAGCATTGGTGTACCAAGTCGAACATATATCAGTCTATTTCTCCGACCACAAAGCTTCCTTCATGACTGTCAAGAACTGTTAGTGGAGTCTTTTTTAAAGGAATACGTGTGAAAAATAAAAAAAAAAATTCTGTGATAGCGCGCATACATCTGTTGCTCGATTTCTTTGCCTCAGTCTATCGAAAAGATGAAACAGCTTATTTGCTGCGCTCAAATTTCGCATTAGGAAGTAACGTAATCGTCGGTAATTTTTTGCAATCGGAAGATTTTATAATCCGGAAACAACGTTGTGTGAACTTGCCTGGCTGTCTTTGCCGGCTTCTCTGTAATTAGACTGTTCTGCAAATGTTGCTCACATTTTTCGCGTTCAGCTTGCTTATTCCTCTGATATAACAGCGGGTATTCCATGATGGAAACGATAAACACTGCGCACTAAAGACCGAAAGTCGCAATTTTTCCATTGAAGCGAGTTTAGAAACTTCATGAACGGTACTAGGTCGCACTGATGTTATGACCTCATCGTTTCTCTTTATGTTACCCCCCCCCCCCCCCCTCTCCCCTCTTGGTTATCTGGTTAGTCGGCAGTGATCGTTTGTGCACGCTTTCCTCCCTTCTCAACGACATCGCAATCACAAATTCGTAGGTGCGCTATCTTTCGGCTTTTGTGCAAAGTGAGGTAGATGCTGGTGTCACTGCCCCGCCGGGGTGGTGCAGTGGTAAGCGCTCGACTACTGTGCCGGAGTACCCGGGCTCGAACCCGATCTCGGCGGCTGCGTTTCGATGGAGGCGAAAGAAAGAGGCGTCCGTGTGCTGTGCGATGTTGTTGTTGTTGTTGTGGCTGTAGGAAAAAAAATGCCCACGATTATGTTACTTCCTAATGCGAAATTTGAGCGCAGCTCATCAGCTGTTTCATCTTTTCGATAAATTGAGGCAAAACGAAGAGGCGTCCGTGTGCTGTGCGATGTCAGGGCACGTTAAAGATCCCCAGGGGGTCGAAATTACTCCGTAGCCCTCCACTACGGCTCCCCTTTCTGTCTTTCTACTTTCACTCCCACCTTCTCCCTTCCCTTACGGCGCGGTTCAGGTGTCCACAGAGCAAATGTGACAAATACTGCGCCTTTCCTTTCCCGTGAACGAATAGAGAAAAAAAGAGGCAAGGATTTCGAGCAAGGCAAATACTTCTTTTTTTTTAAATTTTCACACGTATTCCTTCAAGAAACACTCCACTAACAGTTCTTGGCTGTCATGAAAGAAGCTTTGTGGTCCGAGAAACGAAGAGAGCAATTGAGTTATCGGGAGGTTGCGGGAGGCAGCGCGTGGGTCCATAGGAACGTTGCGCAACGAACAGATAGCAGCGACTCGCTGACGCCGCTAGCGAGTGAAGCGAGCATGGAAGCGAGTGAGAACGGGATGGACGCACCGTGATCCGCCGCTGTACGGTTGCTTTCTGCGGATGAAGGATGCGAGCGCTATTTATCCCCCTCCGGACCGGTCGTCTCGGTGCGCCCGCATACTTGCGGAGCGGGTCGGCGTTTCCGCAACCGGAGAGCACCCTCGCCTCCACTCAGGAAGAGGGGGAGGGGGGGGGGTCTCCTCTTTCTGCATGGCGGCGACGGTGTTCTACGCAGCACGTTGTATTGACTAGCTAGCGACGTCAATCAGTCGCTGCTAGCGCTGCCTCCGGCGACCCCCTTTTTTTTCTCTCGTGTGCTCTGGTAGCTGCGCGCGCTCCTGCCCCCATCATTCGCCGCTGAGTGTACCCCCCCCCCCCTTCTCCTGCGAGGCTCCGGTGGCCAAAGCGCCGGCTCGAACGGGGGGCTGAAAGGGGGGCGGAACTGGTTACGAGGCCGACGCCGACGCCGCCGCGAAACCCAGGAACGGCCGCCAAAGAGCTGCGCTCTAAAAAGAAAAGAAAATGCACGGGCCTGCTACTGGCTCTGTAGCTGAGCTTCTAGCCTCTATAGCTGAGCCACCTCCGCTGCTTCGTGCGGACAGAAGAGAAAATAGACAAGAAAAAAGAAGAGGGAGAGGAAGACGCGCGCCGCAACAACGGCCGTCGTCCACCACCACTGAAGCTGTGGCGGGTGCAATGGCGGCCTACAACAGATAAAAATTCAGTGACAGGCCAGCCCCCGCCGCAAGCGGCGGTGAGTCACCTGACCCAGCCTCATCAGGGGAAGCCTCTCACGATGTCAGCGCACGTTAAAGATCCCCAGAAATTACTCCGTAGCCCTCCACTACGGCTCCTCTTTCTCTCTATCCACTTTCATTTCCACCTTCATCCCTTCCCTTACGGCGCGGTCCAGGTGTCCACAGAAACAAGTGCGACAGATACTGCGCATTTATCTTCATGTGAACCAATTATATTATATTATGCTGGTGTCATCAATGGGAGGCTCATGGACACCTCGTGGGGAGTTGTGTAGCGCATATGGCGGAATATAGTACCGTCGTCTGTGGCCACCATTACGCGGTGCATGTAAATGGGTAAAACGCTACAAACATATCTTATCACTCTATCGCCACGCGCTTCGGTTTGCACTGCAGAAGCGGCCTCCCGCGCCACACAATGACGCCCTTGATATTGCGTAAATATTTCGTTACACGGCTGGTGAAACGTGTTAGAAAATGGGCAATGATTAAGTTGCGACGTCGTCTTCTGTGATATGGTCCACTAAGATCTAGTCTGAAGAGCGCTGTGCTCTCAGCGTAGTATACTTTACTCTGTGCTGGCTTTTCTTCTGCCCTCAGGACCTCCGTGATCTACCAGTGCCACCAGCTGCTCCTCCTGTCGGGCCGAAGCAGGGCGGCGGGTGGTCGTTGTCCCACACACGACCAGCCACGGCTCTGTCTTGGTCATCTGAGGCGGCGACCAAAGCGGCTGAGACGTGTCCCTGGACGCCGGCACAGACCGCACTTTGCTCATCTGCTCCGGGTATTATCCAGGCCAAGGCCACGACAAAACATCGGTCGACGCCTCATCTATGACGAAATTTGAGTCATCAGCTTCTCCCAAACAATTCTTCATCTAAGTAGGAACCAGCGCGACACACAAGGAGTACTTCTTTGACTGGAGGCGCACGTCGGTAGGTTAGTACGATAACAAGTCATTCCACCAGTGCCAGGTTGGCACCAGGTCGGCACCAGTGCCCTCCATACGACCGTTTTTCGGGTTGTTCCATAACACCTTGCGAGCGCACTATAGCCTGGGAAAACAGGGTATAGGCCTGCGAGGCCAGCAGTGAACGGAGACAATGATTTCGCGCTACTTTCGGCCGAGGAAATAGTGCTTACTAGCGAGATGGAATCGTCGCATACGTGCGGCATCTAACAAGGGTGCCGATCGTCAAGTCAAGGCGGTAGCGTTCGCAACCGAGCTAAGCTGGAAGCGAGATATCTAACAAAGCCAGCTTCGATCCCGGCGTCAAGAAATATGCGCTAAAACCTGTTTTTCACGAGAGTGGTAAGCCATGAGCATCAAAAATGAATCAATGTTGAGGATTGCTAACCAATACTGAGTTGCATTCAGAAGTGATAACTGCGGTGTAAGCAAGCTTTGTCCCATGGCCGCTCTACTGTTGCTGCTGCCCGGCGCGGATCGCTGACTTCTGCCGCTATAGTGTCGCAGCTGAATGCGTCGCTTAAATCGACCATACCCTTAATTTGTGAGAGAGTTGACAGTAAAGGACTGACGAGACTATTACATTTACTGCAGCGCTCGGTGGTTCCGAAGTGCCGTTCGAAGTGCCGATGAGAAACATGTTAGACCCAGCGACGACCAGGACAGGAAGGGAGCAGTGCGTCAGTGGGCGGTACCGTTGTGGAAAGCTCGGCACTTGCCAAGACATGCTTTGTTACGGCTCGATAGCCAGTCTTTCTGATAACAAGCTTTTTTTGTCTTTTCTAGTTTAAAATCGAAGCTCCTAAGCGTCGCCCGTTCTCACTGTAGTAAACGTCTAAGACGGCTGAAATTTGAAACAGGTTAGGCCTAGCGATGAAGACCATGCAGGGTGCTCAAGAACAGTCGCAGTTAGTCACACTGCGCGCCCCGGGCTTCGCCGTCGCGCAAAATTCGGCATTTGTGCATGATATGTGGTGTCCTGTCTCGAGTAGAACATGCAGTTTATCTGATACGTAACCTAGCTTTTTTATCTTTTCTACTAAGAATGCAAAGTACATCGAGCCGAAAAGTGCACAGACACTGCTGACCGGTGGCAAAATTCTGATACCACTGTAGGCCGAGAGTTGGCGAGGAGCGATCTTCGGTATACAGTCTTGACTGCGCATAAATCTGCCGTCGGCTTGTCGATGAGCGTATTCCTAGCTGGTCTCGAAACGAAGGGGCTGCCGGTGCGTGCGCGTGCATTTCCCATAAGCCCTTCAGGGATCATCATTGCGGCTACAGCGCTTAAAGAAGGCCTACTATGCCGGTGCTGCATCAGTTGTAGACTGACTTTTACAAGCGCACCATCCATACTCGGATAAGATTCAAGAACAGAATTATGAGTGCTCATTGAAGAGAGGTTTTGCAACCAGTGGTCTTTACCTTTTGTCTTGACGTTGTAGTCAGTCATCTGACACAAGCTAGCCAAGTACAGTGTCACTCATTCAAGTTTAATTTAGCTGCCATTCATTGCCTAGGGTCCTGCTTTGCGGAGAACTTGCAGCTTCATTATTTAATTTTATCTCCCTATATCCTCTTCCATCTCAAATCCTTGCAACTGTCGTTTATGTTCCAGACCACATGACGGCGCAGTCTCTAACTTTAGGCTTCGCTCCGGTTTCTTCGTATACGCACGAATATTTTTCAGACCAACTGCTTGCCTGATAATTTTTAGGAAAGAAGAAAGTATTACCAAAGAAACTGGCGTATCTGATGTGCAGAACAAACCAGTTTATCTTCGAGGTACTGAGCGGATCCTCCTCCTCGGTGGAAAACGGTGCGCCAGTGCTGTGGTGGAGTGGAACTACGTCTACGATAATTTGAACATGCCCTGCTTTACTTCAATGCCTTCACACTGTCCCGTTACGCTCGTGTAAACGCTCACAAGTTGTGCTAGAATTTTCCTTTTGCTCCCTTGTCAGTGTTGTCTGACAGTGTCACCAAGATTAGACTATAGGTATAAAAATTAACCGTTGCGGTGCACGAAGTATAAGATAGCGGTATTTTGAAAGCCGTTCTATTCACTCCAATCCCGTAAGAAATTCCTATAACATCGAAATCTTTATCATCGGCCTGTTGAGAACATGATATTGGATTCGCGTCTTCTTTGTATCCTCCACAGCAGAGAGTGTTCGCAGCAGGACATAAAGGGTCCCCCGGCTGCTCCGGCGGCCGCAGCCAGACGGGGTCGCACAGCACGGCACCATGCAAAGCTTCCGTGAGCTCACGGACCTCGAGCCTCAAGACGTGCTCAGCGAGGAGGACCTGGTGCTCTTCAAGAAGCGGGAGCCGTGTTCGCTGCTGGAGCCGTTGCCAAACGGAATCCGCACACACGGAAGCGGGCCCTTCCAGAGTCTCAGCCGCGACGCGCTGGTCGCTAGTCACCAGGCGGGACGCCTGCGCGATATCAACGTGGAGGTGTGTAGGCGCCATTTGCTTTGTCCGAGGTCAATTCGTTCAATTTCTGTGAAAATGCGTAGCCTGACAGAAAAGTCTAGCAGTCTTTTAAGCTCAGCTGAATAGAACACTAGGTCCAAATTGCAAATATCCTTCAAATTGGGCGCTTCAAGTAGTAGCCTTCACTGGTTGTCGTAGCATCACTATGGACTGTTCTATGCGCTTGTCACGTATACGGCCATTGCAAGATAACTGAAGGCTGACACATGACATTGGCCGTAGCGACGTGAGATAGGTCGGCACCACTGGTTAGAAAAGATCATTTAAAGGCAATTTAGTGCTTCTTTCTGGAGCTGCATCCCACTGGGTCCAGTGAATGATTGAGTATTCGCTTAGGTTTTTTGTGCGAGCCTCGTACAGTGGGCTTTGCATATCAACGAAATACCCACGAAAGAAATCCATGTTAATAAGAGCGTATACAGCGCGATCCGCAATCCCTCACCGTTACCAACTACTGCGCGCCGCCAGAGCATGCGCGCTTATTGGTCCTGAGGAGGTAGGTCTGTGTGCCGACCTCCAGCATGTGTCGCCATCTAGCGCCTCCAAGGCGATGTGGGCATGCTGAGTTGAACGCTTGGCGGCGGATCACGGTAGTGGATGGTGGATCGCACTAGGCTAATACTCTCTAATGTTGGGAGGAGCACTAATTAAGTGATTGAGTGTACTGCGACATTTTTCACTCGACTCTGCATCACCCTGCTCTTGGTGGCGTCGTCAATGGCGGTCTCTGCAGGTAGCGGTGTTCGCGGGGTGTCCCAGGTTTATCTGCTCGCAGCGATTTCGCGAGGCCGCCGGCGCTCTCTGCGCCCGGGCTGACACCGTGGTGGTGGTGCATAATCTGAACGCAATGACGGATCTCCTCGCCCTGTTCCCTGGAGTGGGTACTCTTCATCTCCTTCACGACCTCGTGGCGCATGGCGCGCCAAAAGAAGAGGACCGGACACCAAATGGGTGCGAAGTGCAGGCCGATGTTGTCAAAAAAGGATGCGAAGTCCAGGCCGATGGTGACAAAAAAGGATGCGAAGTCCAGGCCGATGGTGACAAAAAAGGATGCGAAGACCAAACCGAGGCTCACAAAAAAGGATGCGAGGTCCAGGCCAACGGTGACAGAAAACGCAAGATGGTACATGCCGGGCTGAAGTGCGCCTTTACTTGTATTCCTTATGTGCGCGAGTCCTTATTATTACAAGAAAACATTCAGCACTTCTGGCACATATTTCTGTCATTTCGACTAGTTCCTCAGGGATGTTACAGGGCCATTTCGAAGGGCCACATTAGCCAGACTAAAGTCATAATTTTATCATCATTTACTGATCCCTTAAAGGTCCCATCAGGGTCATTAGGTTAAACCGCGTTCACTCTAGCGCTTCTCGATGTATCGTATATATGTAGTGACTTCACAGCTCGAGAACGGAGACCGCGCTCGTCTCGATGTTGCCAAGGCCCATGTTGGTGCCATATAGGCAGGACATGTTCTGAAGCACTACTGTCTATACATATTTAGTCGTAATTGTCCAGGATGTTGAGCATGCAGAGATCTTTTATTAGGAGGTACAATGCTTGCACCTTGTTTTGAGACCAGCCGACAAGTATAAAAACTATTATTATCAGTAAGCATACGTTCTGCGACAACCACTATAAGACAGCCTCTGGTTTGTACGTTTCAAAGGTTTCGCGAACAGATTCCGCGGACCGTGAAGAAGCCATTAAGTTTTTTCGAATGTTCATGCCCTTAAGTTCACCACTTGATGCCCGGAATCGCTCTCCGGATCTTGATGCCACTTTTGTTGACCCTGATGTCTAAGTGTGCCGACAGCCATAATTCTGCCTCATGACTGGCTTTGCAGTAGAATGTCAGGGCAATGGCTGATGGCCCTAATAAGCCTTAGGTTCTCGCGACAGACACACTTAGTCTGAAAGCCATTTCCTCTTGCTTGCACTTCCCACACCAATTGAAGTGAGGTGAATTATAGGCTTGGTGGAGTAATCAAGAAATGTACAGTACTAGCTGCTATCGAGTGCGCTTGCTTTTCAGCGTTTCCCTTTCCTTCACTTGTGATTGATTGCAGTCACTGTTGTGGCTTCAAGATAATAACGCATTTACAGGATAAGCCGTCCAGATATATCCCATTCTCGTTCCCTTCCCTGTCCGCGCTCCTTGCGCCGTGGCAGGCTCCTTCGTCGGAACATACCAACACGGGTCTGCGTTCCTTGTACGGTGACTGCTGCGCTCTGGGCCTGAACCACCTGTTCATGGACAGAGAGGTGGCCGGCAGCCTGGTGGCGGACTATGTCCAGGTATGTGAACCTGCGAGTGAGTACCATGTCCCTTGCTTCAGAGGCTGCTGCTCCTTCTTGCTGAGTCCGTCTCCGAACACAGCACAGATCTGAAAGCAGATTTACCGGACCGGTGAATATTCAGGCAATTATCGCTCCTCTTATCGAACGTGTACGGAATGGTCGGGAATGAGTTCGGTTTATCTTGTAGTCAGTTGAACCCTTATGGCCCTTTTCTTAATATACCATGCATTCAGTTTGTTACTGCATTTCTGGTTGTTCTGCGTAGCTGGCTGAACTGGATACCAACCTGGAGCGGCTGGTAGAAGTGTCGTCGTTGGAGGAGGACCTGAAGCAAGCGTCTGGAGATGCTGGCACAATGCGCCAGTGGAGCAGCCTGGTTTTGGGTTCTAGTCTGCATTCACGGCAGGCGAGTGCCCTTACAAGCGGTGACCTAATGTGCACCTTCTTGTTTCATCATAATACATCCCTAGCGAAAAAACCGTATGAGTCACAATAACGATCCCATACAAAGTTCATAAAAGGTCATATATTTCTTTTAGGTTGAATTATATTTGTATGAGATTATATGAGATTTATACGAGCTTACTATGAGTCTAGTATGAGAAATCTGTATGATGTTATTGTGACTCCTAGGGTATTTTCGATAGGGATATATAGCGATTGATATTGCTTCAATTAGCGCAAGTAAGATATATGAAGTGTATATAGTTTGGAGATCTTGCTGTGGTGAAGGCAATTTTCTCTGGAATATAAGGGAAACCTTCTGTGGCATGAGATGGAAATATTGACAAGGCTGCAGTATAGAGCTCTACTCATTGCTAATAGCATATCTGGTATTTGGAACTTGCAATTCACCGCGCATCTTCGACGAAAGACGAAGCCAAAATAAAGGTGCAGTACTTCTCAGTGCAACCTGCAAATTAACTGGGCATGCAATAGCTGTCGTCATCACAGTACTTTGGAAGACTACTCTTAGGCTTAGTGTACCTTCAGGTTTGCGGGCTGCTTTAGTGAAGTTCGCAGAAGTCAAGTGGATGCAGCTAGCACAGGACCAGGTTGATTGGAGGAATATGGAAGAGACCTTTGCCCTGCAGTCTGTATAGTCTGGCTGATGATGATGAGAGCTGCTGCTGAGACGATGATCTCGATAGGCGGAAGGACAGGCAGCAAGGATACTCGGGTGTCTTGTTTGAGTGCTGAGCGATATGCAGTATATAGATGATATGTTATTGTCGGTAAACAATAATAATCAAGATGTGCATCTGTATGTCCTTCCCTGCCAATTCTGTGTGCGCAGACTTACGCGACGGCGGACATGGTCCGGCTGGTGGCCAAGCATTGCCCAGGACTACGTCACCTGCAGATATGCGTGGCCGCCAAGGATGCCGTGTTCAGCGTCGGGGAGTTCAAGGTGATTTCAGGACTGGTGGGCCACAAACAGGGCGGCCTGCTCTGTTTTAGTGGCCTTTGTGTTCATGTTTGTTGCGGAACATTCTTAGCATGGGTCCTGCAGTTCTCCTCTTTTGTAGCGATGACGTCATGCTGTGGCGTAATCAAGAGACATTTAGCATCCCATGAAGCGTTGCCTAATCTGAAGGTGCCAGAATATATTAATTCGAGGGGTAACGTTTAAGAAAACGATGAAGACAAACGAGCGATTCAAGGCACCTTTGTATCCAGTGCATACGTGCGGAAGTGGTTATTTAGGGAAGCGATTTTAGTAATCTCTGTTTACTGTTAGATGGGCGCTTAACAGTGACGCAAGAATATTTCAGGATAACTATATAAGTCGGGTGCCCAAGTTTTCAGGCGCGTGTTTTCTATTTTGAAGTGAGTAAAACAGTAAGCAGTGAGGATACAGGTGGTGGAATCAGCCTGCGCCAGGTAAAAATATTGTTACGCTGCGTGGTGTTAAGGAGAAAATAGAGGCGAGGCGTACTGCATGCGATTGGGAGGAGACGTGGCTTCAAGTGCGCTACTGGTCTGTAGTCGAGGTGAAAATTGGCAGTCTAGAGGCTGTAGACATAGTCCTGGTTGAGTGGACGGTCCTGCTCGTCTGGCTGTCAGGCCCATGATATCTTCGGGCTGGAATGCGCGACCAGGACTGTGCATTTGAGGCATACTCGGCGGCGCGTGGACACTCTGGAAATGCATCACCACCTCATCGCTGAGCACTGTTCGGACCACTGACACAAGGACGTCATTTGACGAATTATTTGGGTTGGTTTTGGGGGTTTAACGTCCCAAAGCGACTCAGGCTATGACAGAAGCCGTAGTGGAGGGCTCTGGAAATTTTGGTCACCTAGGGCTCTTTAACGTGCACTGACATCGCACAGCACAATGCTTAATGCAAGCGGGGCGGATACATTAGTGAACCCACCTAAGCTTGAGTGGAATGCTTTGTTTGCAGGGCCCCAAACGTGCGGAAAGGTTTTATAATGTAAAGTATAGTGATTAGGGGTATAAAGAGGGCAGAGAGATGAGATTCTTGTACAACACAACGCAAAATGAAAAGGGAAGCCTCACTGCACTAGCCAACATTTTGACAAGATGACTTAGTTTCGTCTGAGCAACCGCGAAATAAAGTGGTGAGATGATTCTTGGCGATCAGAAAATTACAAACCCTTCAGGGGCGGAAAAGAGGGAAAATACAAATTTTGCTGAAGTCTTGCCGATGATCGTCCAAAAAGCTTGCGCGCTTTAAAGTCCGAAAATAAACAATAAAACGACAGGCAACTTCAGCTTGCGTTGAACACATGAAACCTTTAGTCCTCTAACTACCTGTTAAGCATGGCTGTTTCCCGTTCACATTTAGCTGAAGTTGGACATACGGTGACGTCACCTATGATGTGGTAGAATAGTTTTACTTGAATACTTTCTTGTGTTTTAAAAAGCGCTTAGCAGTTAGTCTGAATGTCGGTGAAATGCAGCGGCAGTCTAAAAACTTCTAAAATGCTCCGTTCAGATATCCAGTTTTGATAACACTGTCTATGCGGGGCTTGACGAATAAGATGCTTTGCTTGGCCCTCATGTCTTCAATAGGCCACCGGCATTACACTCATCGTCTGAGACGTAAACGTATATGGAACTCTGCGTTTGACTTTCCGGCACTGTTTAACGCACAGATAGCCTTTCTATGAGTTGCCCGTATCTTCAGAATTAGAATTAGCAGGAGGACACATAGCGCTAAGCATCGTCATATCTTTTCTCTCTTCGTCTTTAACTGCGTTGTTACCGTAGACTCGAGTAGCATCCCTAGCGAAAAAAACCGTATGAGTCACAATAACCTCGTACAAATTTCTACTAAACCCATACAAATCTCATACCATCTCATATATTTCTAATACGTTGCGATATATATGTATGAGATTATATGAGATTTATACGAGTTTAGTATGAAAAATCTGTACGAGGTTATTGTGGCTCATAGGGATTTTTTCGCTAGGGATGCTTGCCCTTCCAGGGATGACGGCTATTGGTGATACGTCAAGAATTCCATCTCTTTTGCCATTTTGCTGTCCGTGCAAATATGGTTCGATACAGCTAAAATCTTGCTCAACCCATATCCATGACCCTTACACTATTCCTTCGTGGAGAAAAAAAAAAAAAACGTGTTCAAGCTTTGATTGTTACCTAAGCTAAAATCCTCATAAAAGATGCAAATTTAGTAGCAATAATTTCGCTTCCAATAGTTCCCTCAGTTGCGCCCAGAGGGCGTCACTCTTGTTTGAGCTTTATTTCTCCTCGTATCTTCCGCTTATTGCACCAACGGCGCCAACGACGTCTCAGAGCAGGCAAAGTGCACTTAAAAGCTGTCGCTGCACAATGCTGATATCCTCCTTGACCGAAACCAGGAACTGCGCTCCCTCTCCGTGTTGTTCTCCACGACCGAGAGCCCGAGGCCGTGCCCGTACAGCGCCGTGGCCTCTACACTACCTAAGCTCCCGCTGGAGCTGCTCGTACTGCGTGGTTTCGCGGACGTCAGCCTGGCTGGACTGGCGGAAAGCTGCCCCGGGCTGCGACGGCTGCAGCTAGTCGACTGCGAGCTGTGCGACCTGGACGTAGCCGACCAGGCGCTGCCTCACATGGATGAGCTGGAGGTGAGGGATGCGTCCGTAGCGTATGCGGACCTCGAATATGCAGTCTTAAATGCATCTCTCACCCTGTGTCACGCATGATCATGATCGCACGATCTACATAAGGTTGTGGTTTCGGAAGCTGCATGGCTACCTCCATGGCTACAGCCATTTGTGGTTTCCTGCATATTTTGTGCTGCAGGTGGCAGTCGGATGACTGCATCCTAAACTCAGAACAGGTATGTTGCCCGATAGAACTCGCAAACGTGGACTAGCTGCCACTAATGCGGATGGAAAAATTCGCAGTTCTTATTTTTTTTTCTATCTGCCCAATCCCCGATGCTGGGTTTGCCAAACCATAAATGTGTATAGCCTCATAGAGGTGAAGGACGGCGTAGTGGTGTCAGTCGAAAATTTTCCGGAACATGGTCAAGATCCTTGTGCTGTCAACATTGCGCGGTAGCGGCCATAACGCTTCCAAAAACAGTGAGTCCAGGTAGAATAAAAGCATTATCTTCCAGTGTCACAAGAGATTCAATTCGACTAATGCAGTAATTCTTTTCTGTTGACCCATAACGGATGCTGTTATATCTTGGCAGCCCGTCTCTGTATTTATTAATGTGCGGGTTATTAGCTGGACTTCTATCGTTTAGTTAAGCATGTCGGGCATAATGGCTTATAACCCATGGGGCCACTGTGTACAGCCTCACGTCAGAGCCAAGGCTTTGGAAACGTCGATAAAAGGAAAATTCATTTTTTTGTAGTCTCAAACGAACAAAGCGATCCCCGACAATTGGGTGATTTAGAATCCTTCGATAAAAAGTTGAAAACGGAGCATTCCCGTGACTATTACCTCTGTAAAACTGTGAAATGTCTTGAAAACTGCCACTCACTACCACCTCCAGGAGATATGTTTGTGACTTTCCACTCAAAACGCCAACGTGGGCGCCGAATTTTCCGCAGGACAGAACATTTAACGTCGTCGCGAAAAAGTAAAAAATTTAAAATAGAGAGAAACGCTATGTTCACGTTCTAAGGACGTTTATGTGAAACGCCTCTGTCGGAACGCACCAAAATGGACCTGCGCATTGAGTGTATTATTGTACTATTAGGGACAACAGTCTCCGGACCGCACTTCTGGCGATTTTAGACTATAAAACACGATGTAAACGAATTATAACCTTATTTCTCTAGCATACTTAAAAGACCTAAAGTCCAACTTTCACATCGACAATCATTGTCCGAGACTAGCTGATGAAAGTTACGCGCTTTGGTTGCAGTCTGCGCGGTTGACGCACTTTTGTCCCCGATACTACATATGCGATTCCAGAATGCGGGACGCTTGCTGAAGACGAGTAGTAATTATATCAGCCTACACGATTAACAATCCACGAAGTTCACGAAACTGCTTGCACGCCGACCGCAGGTGGGTAGCGTCCACCCGAAGGGTCTACGGCGGTTGATGGCCGCCTGCCCCAACCTGACGTCGCTCGCGATCCGGGACCGCGTGACATCCAGCTACTTCATGCGCGCCTCGTGTCCCAAGACCAAGTTGCGCAAGCTCCGAAGGCTGGAGCTGAACGCCGATGGGCTTCTGTCCGAAATGGGACTCGACGAGCGGGACCTGCAGAAGATGGTTGAAATCCTGCCGTCGCTCGCGCATGTGGCCGTCGACTCGTTCGAGGTGCGCTTCTACCTGGACCGCTACGCGCGACATGTGAGGCTCGGGTGGTCGACGTGCACTTTCTGCGCGGCCAAGTTTCCGCAGTGGAACGCTGAGCACGCTGAACTGTGGGCGAAAGTACACAAGTCCCACCAGGCGGGCTGTGGCGACCGCCAGCGCGACAGGATAAAAGGAAATAAAATAAAATAAAATAAAAAAATGATTGCGTTAAATTTACTGAGTACTTCTGGGTTCATTATTCGGTCTTCCCTGGAAGATGACCTATGCGGAGTTTCGTGCACAACAGATGTAGCCCTTTTGGCGTAGTGGTTACGGCGCTCGACTACTGTTCCCAAGGATGCGGGATCGAATCCCGGCCTCGGCGGCGGCTTTTCGATCGAGGCGAAAAGTAAGGCGCCCGTGTACTGTGCAATGTCAGTGCACGTTAAAGAACCCCAGGTGGTCCAAAGTTCCGGAGTCCTCCACTACGGCGTCTCTCATAGCCTGAGTCGCTGTGGGACGTTAAACCCCACAGACCAACCGACCAATCTTTTATTGAAAAAAAAAGACACGAGAAGATGCTTGCGAACATCAAAGTTAATGCGAAACATGCCGCGTATGCGCCGTTAACGCGTTTGCTTTGGTACTTGCGTCAGTAATGGTGAAAAGTCAGCGTCAGTTTATTGATAATACCGGAACTCACAAAATACGTGTTTAACGAAAATGACGGATTGTTTCGAAAAAGGTTATTTCGAAAAAGCAACCAGTGGATAGTGGGCCATCTTCAACCCACATGGAGCGAAACATTGCTTACAACTAAATTTATTTCCTTTCAAATGACGTCGCATACTTTGTTACGCCCTTATTCAAAGCACTCGGAAAACTTAGTGACTGGCCGCCTCCACTGGCGCCTTGTGAAAGGAGAAAAACATTTCCAAGTCTTGCTTGCGCAAGTTTCTATGGGCCGTGCCCCCGGACTTACTGAAAATGGTTGGTTTGGTTTGGTTTGTGGGGTTTAACGTCCCAAAGAAAGTCAGGCTATGAGAGACGCCGTAGTGGAGGACTCCGGAAATTTCGACCACCTGGGGTTCTTTAAATATAACGGCTTGAGGGGCTAGTTGGTGCTGGATCATATTCAGATATGTGGCGCAAAAAACACAAACACAGGAGAAGATACACAACACACGCGCACCACCAACTGTAATTAGAATTTGAAACACTTCCTCTTCACCACGCCTCCTCTTCTACACTCAGGCACATTTCATCGTCCTCTTCTTCTCATCTTCCTCTTCTTTGCCAAGGGGATAATGGCACTCTCTTCCTCGCAGTCCATAGAAAATGGCAAAGGGTGAAATTTAGCCTTGCACTGCCAAAAGTGCAAGTGTGTGCTGTTCTTTAGCAGGCTAAACATTTTAGGCAAGAGTCAGGATAAGATGGCACGCGAAATTTTAGAGGCGTATTGGATGCAGAAGAAAGAAGAGAGATGCATTAGTGAAGCTTCGTTGAGTTTACGTAGAAAAGAATTTAATTTTATTGAGCAAACCACCTGAGTAATGCAACGAACGAGATTACTATCGGGCCTCAAGCTGTTATTCTTGGCCTAAAGTTGTTATTATTGGACACAAGTTATGTGGTGTGGATGGACATGACCTACTGGATATGTGTGGCGGTGGTGTTTAGTGTAAGACTATGTGACAATATGGTGATATTTGCTTGTCCAGCGTGGTATGAGTTACTGGGCAAAGCAGAGGTGTGCGGTAACAAGACAGTGAGAATTTGTGACTGTAATGTTTGGAAGAGGTATATGGTCTGTGAGGAAGAAAGTGCCACTATCCCCCTGATAAAGAAGAGGAAGAAGAGAAGAAGAGGAAGATGAGATTGGTCAATACCATGTTTGGACGATGTTAAGGTCTGCGAGGAAGAGAGTGCCATTATCCCCTTGGCAAAGAAGAGGAAGATGAGAAGAAGAGGACGATGAAATGTGCCTGAGTGTAGAAGAGGAAGCGTGGTGAAGAGGAAGTGTTTCAAATTCTAATTACAGTTGGTAGTGCGCGTGTGTTGTGTATCTTCTCCTGTGTTTGTGTTTTTTGCGCCACATATCTGAATATGGGGTTCTTTACCATGCACTGACATCGCACAGCACACGGACGCCTTGCTTTTCGCTACCATGGAAACGCGGCCGCCGAGGCCGGGATTCGATGACTTATTTGAAATGAACCATACGACGTTTGCTGGATTTTGTGTTAAGGCATAGGCAACGAATACGTTGGTTCCCTATTAATGTTAGTGGTTGAAGATGTGGTACAGTGGGATAGCTAGATAGCTAAGTTAGTCATTTTCATAGCGTTTGAATGCTAAGTACATAAGGGCGTATGGGAGACAGCTGAAAAACTTAATAATCATACATGTGGAGTGCAAGGAGCCTGCTACGTATGCATTTAATGGTACGTGCGGTCTTTGTAGGGAGTCTGTTCACTGATCATTTTTTAGCGTTACGAAAACGCTTATGATTTACGAAGCGTAAGCGGGTTAACAGCTCGCTCCATCGCGTTTTATATATTTAATGACCGTACACGCGAGCAATACGCCGTCATGAGGTCGCCTTATATGCCGTATCTACTAATGCCGCCACGGTTATGAGGTGCAGCTGTGCATTCTCAGAAGAAAAGTCGATCCATGTCGATAAAGAGACATGTAAGAATGCTGACCTCACACGATGTATATTGGCGAGTGGCACAAAAGCTATCAGGTCCAGGCGTCGCAGTATGCAAGTAAACAAAGTGCTCGTAGTGCAGGAGAGCTTTTAGTTCAGTATCTGGGGTCTAAAGCCCAAAAAGGCTCAGGCTGTGAGGGACACCGTAGTCGAGGGCTCCGGAGTAATTTCGACCACCTAGGGCTCTGTAACGTGCACTGACATCGCACAGCACACGGACGCCTCTCCATTTCGCTTCCATCGAAACGCGCCCGCCGTGGCCGGAATAAAAGACGGGACCCCCGTCTCAGAAGTCAGGCGCCGTACCCGCTGAGCCAGTGCGGCGGGTTACGAGGCCAAATTGAAGAGAACCTGGTAGGGCTGGGACAGGTAGGTCACCACCGCTTGCGACGGGGGCTAGCCTGTCCGAAATTTTATCTGTTGTAGGCCGTCATTGCACCCGCCACCGCTTCGGTGGTGGACGACGGCTGTTGTTGCGGCGCGCGTCTTTCTCTCTCTCTCTTCCTTTTCTTTCTTCTCTATTTTCTCTTCTGTCCGCACGAGGCAGCGGAGGTGGCTCAGCTGCAGAGCCAGTAGCAGGCCCGTGCATTTTCTTTTCCTTCTTCCTACAGCCACAACAATAACAACAACGAACGAACACGAATCAACAGCGAAATTTTGGAATATTAAAGCGACAACGTTAAAGGCATCGTTATCCAGAAAATTCGATGTAGGCGTCGTCCGTCCCGTGAGCGATGATGATGAAAACTTTTTATTGAAAGGAAAAAGGGATGGGGATGTATGGGAAGGCTGGTGGGATCCTTAGTCTGGGATTCCGTTGGCTATTACATCGCATCCGATTCTCCGGCATTTCAATCCTCCTTCCTCCACGAAAGTGCGCACTGAGGTCAGTGGCGTTGGCATCGGTGCTGTGCTGATTATGCGTTCTTACGAAGTTCTTGATGAACCTGCGCGATCTGTCTGGCCGTCTTGTGCGGTAGGCGATCCGTTCGCAAGAATGTGATTATACAGTGTCATACAAGAGCGGGCACGCTGACACGGACTGCCTCTGACGTTTTCCGCTTGCGACGACAGACTGCGACGCCGACAACCTTGATGATTTCATTGCCGCAGTATTATCTCCGTTCCCCGATTCCCGTATGTTCCGCACTGAGCAGAGGCAGGACGAGAATCTGAGGCAATTTTTGCTGCAGCACAGGACTCTACAGCTTCCCGTCCTTTTTGTGTATGTGGCGGGCTTTTGTACAAGAAGAACTATTGTGCCGCTGGCCTCCGCTACCTTCTGGTTGTATCTCACAACATAATATGATCTGTTTTGCGTGCCATGCATGATGATCCCACTTCGGGACACCTGGGATCTGCGAGGACACACCATCGCACTCAAGAACGTTTCTATTGGCCGCGGATGCGGGAAACCACTGAGAAGTATGTGGCTACCTGTGCCCGGTGTCCGAGTCACAAACGCCCCACTGGGCCTATTCCTGGTCTCCTACATCCTGTGAAGCCGTCCAGATCTCCTTTTGAGCAGTTCGGGGTAGACATATTGGGGCCCTTTCCCGAGTCTGATAACTGCAACTGCTGGATCGTTATCTGCACTGATTATCACACGCATTATTGTGAATCGGCAGCTCTTTCGTCGTCTACAGCGCACCAGGTCTCCCTCTTCCTGTTGCACTTTGTTATACTTCGCCATGGGCCACCACGAATGTTGACCAGTGACCGATGTCCGCAGTTCACCGCGGATGTTGTGGAAAAACTCCTTCGCTTGTCACAGCGCATTTTCGACACTCTACTCCTTATCATCCTCAAACAAAGGACTGACCGAGCGAACCAACCGTACGCTCACCAACATGCTTTCCATGTGCATCGCCAAGACTCTGAGCTACCATTTATAACTTACGCGTACAATACTGCTCAGCAGGAAACAACACGTTACAGTCCGTTTTTTCTTCTTTGTGTCCGCTCTCCTCGATACAACCTCGACAGCATCCTCCCATTCTTCATAGACGCCGATCCTGGGGTTGCCGAGATCCTCTGCAGGGCTGAAGAACCCACCGGATAGCCCGCCTGTGAACTCTCGCCTCACAACAGCGCTCGAAATCTTACTTCGATGAACATCACCACGTCGCCTATCTCCCTGGCGAGTTGTTCTGGCTTTGGCATCCAACGCGGACGCGTGGTTTAAGCCAGAAGATTCTCGTACACTATACCGGTTCCTGCGTGTTATTGGAGAAAATTAGTTATCTTACCTATCGGATTGCCTGCCTCACCGAAAGTTGCCGACGTTTGGAACACACTAAGGTTACCCACGTCGCGAGACTGAAACCTTGCCATCATCGCTCTGACGACTGGCTCGCCCGGCGGCTTCGTGGACGACGGGGGAAGTGTTACGGAATGAAGAAGTCTCGAGCAGGGTTAGAAAAAGGAAGAAGGAAGAGGAGATCGAAGGATGCGCGCTCCGTTGAACCTTGTCTTGTGGTGCTTGTGTCACTGTTCGCTGGCTATGTGAACCTCGCTTATCAATCTTGCCAGAAGGTCTCCGTGGTCACGTTACGGGTGTGACAGTATTATTACCACTTCAGTACGCTTGCTGGAAAAAGAATTCGATTTCTTAGATTGCCGGCGATATGGATGTCGTTTAACCTCTTTTATATTTTCCGCAATATGGCGCCAGTTGTGCTACGCATGCGCTGTTAGGCTTGCTGGGAAGTAACTGTTTACATTGACATATTTGCTAGGCTAGTTGCCGTGGCGTACTTATCTTCACTATCCTTTTCTCGTTTGCTCCCGCCGCGGTGGTGCAGTTATTAGAGCGCTCGACTACTGTGACCAAGTATGCGGGATTGAATCCAGGCTGTGGAGGTCGCTTTTCAATGGAGGTCAAAGGCAAAGTTCGCCCGTGTACTATGCGATGTCAGTACAGTTAAAGAACATAAGGTGATCAACATTTGCGGAGCCCTCTACTACACATAGCCCGAATGTCTCTTACACATTCTCTCTGCGCACTGAGTGCCTATGAACTCACTCAGTCCAAAACGTACGCAAACGAACAAAAAGTAATAGGCGTTTGCACTAACGCAAAGAAAATACGTGTATAGTATCGGGGAAAACTAAGCTTCACAATCGTTCACTGTGTCAGTGAGCAATAAGGTACTAAAATGAGTCCGGTATGAGCGATCTTACTGTGTCGGCTCACGATATAGAGATGAAGTTAAATGGAAGGGTGAGAACAGAGCTTTAATGAAACAATAACAAAAACAAGAGGACAGGAGAAACAAAACACAAAAATACCAAAAAACAAAAATAGAACAAAACACAACGCTGTCGTCCTTTAAGAGGTCTCTCACAGCAAACCGGCTCAGACAAAACGGAGCGATAAGCTTTCACAGTATTCTGTTCACTCCCACAGGATGCAGCAGAACATTTCCACTGCAATTTCGAATGTTTCATTTTTTTGAGGGTCTTCCACATACTTCCCGTCAAGTTGCATATTTCTTGACCCCCAGCCATGACTGCACTCCTTGTCATGGCGCGATTTTCACCAGATAGAGCATTTGCGAGCTGGGTTCATAGGTAACCCAGTCGGACAGCCGAAGGCTGCCGAGAACTTGGCAAAGTTCATAAGCGGGATGTTAACCCTGAGCCTGCCGGGGATGTCACCGAACTTTAGCTTCCGAACCCAGGACTCCCGGTTTGGATTGTCGCAGAGCCCAACGGCGTAGAGGACGAAAAACAGTTGTTCCATGTCCAGTTGACGCTCGTCAACGGTGATTTTTAGCCTGTCTGCGCCATCTTGAGAGGTGAGGACCTTCATGTACATATCGTGAAGAGGGCCCAGAATGGCATTGTCGGCGATGTTCTCTTCCAGTCTTATTCGAGCCTCGAAGTTGTCCCCAATAAGCTCCCGTATCTCGACATAGTACTGGTCCTGGAAGCACAACTCCAGCTGCGAGTACTTGCTCATTTCATCAGGGTTCCACCATGTGGCCACAGCAAGGTTGTGGTCCACGGATGCACCACGACGGTCTACCGCACCGAACATGCCTCTGAAGACTTCGGTCAGGACAAGAGGGAACAGAATGGGGTCAATATTCTTGGTGATGTCGTTGAGGAAGGCTACGTTGGCGTGTGGAATGAAGAGTACGTTACGACCAAAGAAGTACTCGTGTCCAGGCGACAACGCCGTGTGGTCGTATCTTGCGTCTAGGTCGTCCTTGGGAGGCTTGCTCTCCCAGTAAACGTTCATAGACCCGGCTTGCAGCTCACGGAAGCTCTCAACTAAGTGACTCGGGTCTAGAGGCTGGGCGTTGAAGTTGTAGTAACTGGCGATGGTGTTGATGTCATCTGTACTGCCCAAGAAAATGAGCCGCATGTTTTCTATCTTGTCGACGCCGATGCCAATCGCCGAGCGATCCAGCCATGACGACGATGAGAGCAGCCGATCCGTCATGCTGCTTTTAAGCTGGACTTCGAGGCTAGACATGCTGTAGTCGTAGTGCTTAAGAAGCAATGTGGAATTGTTCTTGCTGAAAGTCATGCGTCCGAAGAAGCGCATGCCGTGCTTGTAGAGTCGTTCTAAAAGGTGCATGCAGGCTTGCAGTCGGTCAGGAACAAACTCCAGGTAGTCGTCATGGCTTAGCTGTAGCAGAGGACTGGCTACTTTGGCCAGAAGAGGGGACAAGTGCACTACGAGGCGATAGCCAATGTAGTTTAGAAGTGTCACGGTGTCTGTCTCATTAAGGATCGCGTCCAATTTACTCACGTACTCGTGGTTCAGAATGGCGACTGGCTTCTCGTTGTCGAATGTCTCGATGTCTTGGAACAGGATCGTCAAGTAGTCCTTCCAGTCCCACTTGCCCCTCCGGTTGAGCTGCCCTACGCGTTTAATCCTTTCCTGGAACTCGACAAAATGTGGTATGGACATAACACTATGCAACTTCCTCTCAAGAAGGGCTACGGCTTCCGCTTGCTCTGCAATGTCTTGCTTCTTGTCAAAGAGTGAGAACGCAAAAGAAACCTTTTGGGAGAAGTTCTCTGGTGACTCGTCTAAGTAGGCCAGGTTGTACCTCCTGAGCGTAAGGCTTGGCGCATCGATGTGAACCGTGTAACCTCTGTCATCTTCGAAAGGCTTCCTCAGAAACACCCTTGCGAAAGAGAAGACGCCGAGATCGCGATCCACAAACGCAGAGACGGTTACGACACTAGCCCCGCGGGGTGCTTTTCTGTAGGGCCAGTTACCAAGGTTGTACTCTTCCAGCAAGGAGCGGATGGACGTGAGGTTCTTGTCATTCTTTTCTTCTGATTGGCACTTGGGCAAAAGCGATATTGCTTGATGGAGGAAAACGCCGGGGTACTTGTGGTACCGCTCTTCGTTCTCCTTCAGGTAAGTACGGAAGAACTTCTCAATGTCCATCATCATCATGCCGGCTGTTCTTTCACGGTATGACCTTGCCTGAATGTCCAGGTCGTGCGCCATCCAGTGCCGTGAGCAGACGTGTGCGTAGAAGTCTGTGCAGGGGTTCACGCTCGAGTTGAGCCTTCCGCGCAGATAGTTCTCCGCCCAGATGCACACGTCTGACTTGCAGCTAGACTGCGTAAGCAGAACCCTTTTCTCGTGCTTGGCCAAGTATCGGCTGTCGGCTCCGGCCATAAGGCTGTCGTCCCCAGTCGAAGATCCGTTGACGGGCCACATCAGGGACATGGTATGGTTGAACAGCGAGAGGATAGCTCCGCCTGCTTGAAGCTTGTACGCAGTGACGGCGACGCCCACGATGACCATGAGAACGCCGACGCTGCACACGGCCAGGTAGGGCAGGCCGCTGGGTGATCGGGCCACAATGACCTGCGGCCGCGGGCGCCTCTGGGCAGGCGTGCCTTTGAAATCCGGCGGCGAGACCCAGCCAGCTCCGGCGAACTCGTCCGACTGGGAGGAGCCCCGATAGCTGTGCTCCGGAGCTTCCTCCGGGGCTTCCTCCAAGTCACCGACCTGGCGCTGCGCTTCTATGGACATCGTGCAGCGGGCGCAGCCAACTGCAGTCAGGGCTTCTTCTTCTTTGTCGAGTGCTGTCGCGTGCCAGGCGCGTTTAATCCCCAGCCTCTGCGTCTACTCCTTGAAAGGGGAGGTTTTGTCGGGAATAATTTGCGTTGATATTGGACGCTTATATAGAGAACTGCTACAATGATTGTACAGAATAACAATAAAACTTGTCATCTTTAATATGTAATTATGTACTTATTCGATTTAGCGATCTGAAGCAAGTGTCCGGAATGGGAAAGGAACAAGATAAACGTCTGAGAATCAGTACTCACTAATCACGATATCATTTATAATCACCCACTGAAACAAGCTCTTCGGTTCCGCAGCAAGAATAATTACTCTGGATTGCCAATCGGAAGCTCCATAGAAGGTCTTGGTTCGGGAGCCTTTATGACCATATTATAATTGTAGGCTTAGGTGGTTGGAAAAAAACAAAACGATGTGGCAAGATAAGAACATGGCTGGAGGACCGCATTACAGGCATGTCGTTTGCGTTGCCAACGAAGAGCGGAGGGACCGGCTATTGCCACTCATATCACAGCGACTGATTAGTGGACAACTTATCACCAAGGCGGCAGTAGCTGCTTCTAATGTCACTGGAGCCGGTGATAAAGTCTCCGACTATATAGTTCATTGCGTGGTGACAGGCGCAATGTGAATTGATGAAAAATTGCAGGCGTCTTCTCACAACCACCCCCAGAAACCGAAGAGGGTATGGTTTCAGTGGAGACGTACAAGAGAAAAATTTCCTGTTGGTCTAGGACGGATGGAATCTTTTTCGTGACTATTCGTAATTGACTGCTGGCTCTGGATGCGCCACAGACGCTAGATGCACCGTGGTGCAGGCAGATGCCAAGATGGCCTCATAACACAATTTTTCCTGTCTGAGTAGGTCTCGCTATTCTAAGGCCGCGCAGGCACTTTCGTTAGTATTGGTTATAGAACGAGTTTTTACATCCGTGTCGAGTGGTCTTTAACATAGTGCGGTATATTACTACTGTGTGCTTGGCTGGTTTATGGAGTTTAGCGTACCAGAGCGACTCAAGATATCAGAGATGCTGTATGGAGGGCTCCGGAAATTTTGATCATGTTGGGTTCTTTAACGTGCAAAGACAGTGCACAGCACACGGGCACCTTGCTTTTCGCCTCCATCGAAAAGCTGTTGCCGCGGCCGGGATTCTATCCCGCACCCTTGGGTATACAGCAGTACAGCGCCCTAAATCCTGCGCCGCAGTGGTGAGGTGACTGTATGCTTGCAAGATAATGTGAGATAACACCGACATAAATTAAGGGATAAAAGAGTAAGCGAGTATCAAAAGGAATGTATATACGCGAACGAGTATATCTGCAAAGGGAGCCGCTGACGGGAGCCGTTCATGCTTAAAAGCTCATGTTCATATAAAAACGCATGTAACAAAACAAAATTCATGTAAAAGCTCAGCTTAAGCGTCCTTCTCATTGTTTGTGATTATTCTGATTTAAGTGTCACTACCTGTTGTGGCGAAAGGTAGTAAAGTGTAATCTGAGTGCAGATTCTCAGGCATTTTGTTTCTGGTACGCACGTACACGCACACACATACCCACGTATGAGCACGCACACGTACAGGACGTTTCGGCAATACTCAAACGTCGACTATCAACGTATCTCGAAGTGCGCGCTTCAACTCTTTCCCGCAGAAGCTCCGCCGGGGTGGCGCAGTGGTTACGGCGCTCGACTATACTGTTCCCAAGGATGTGGAATCGAATCTTGGTCTCGGCGGCCGCTTATCGGTTGAGGCGAAAAGCAAAGCACCCGTGTGCTGTGCGATGTCAGTGCACGTTAAACAACCCCAGGGGGTCGAAATTTCCGGAGTCCTCCATTACGGCGTCTAGCCTGAGTCGCTTTGGGATGTTAAACCCCACAAACCAAACCAAACCAACCTTTCCTGCAGAAGCCATCGGAAACAATGCTCGATTGTTATAGAGGAGGCCATGCAATCTCAGAAGCAGCAAGGGATGTTTTTCGGGGGCTTAATTCATGCATGAATGTGAAGATGAGGCTTATGCATGAGTTGCGTGACGTAGGCAGAGAAGTAGAAGAAAACGCCGCGCCTTGCTGATATCGCCTCGGGAGGCCTGTTGGGGGCATGGACGTGTTTTTTGGGGGGGTCAGATCATATTTCCATATTTCGCCATGGCGCATTACGCAGCCTTGGCGCAAACTGAAAGCGACTCTTTTTCACATGCCCCCCGCTGTACCGTCCCCATCTACTTTTCACCTTACGTTCCCGCTTTTTCCACTTCTGTTGCTACTAGTCCTCCCTTTCAGCCGTGCCCCCCCTTCCCCCGTCTTTCATTCTACTCGTCGTGCTGTGCCATTCCTCAGTATTCGCCACAAACTTCTTCTTAAACCCTCAGCTAGCGTGTTAGTCGGGACTAGTGTTAGCCTGCCCCTTCTATGCGGTATCCAGCGTGCGGGTTCTTCCTCTAGCAGCCAGATTTCAGTGGTGCATTCTTTACTTTCTTTGCTTCTAGTCATACCCCAAGCGACTCACCTTTACTTTGCCGGTCCTCCATCTTTTAAGTGTTGAAAGGCAATTTCCAACTGCACTTTGGCAGGTGCTAGTCATAGCAATTGAGTAGCAATTCGTCCTGCTAGTACCAGCCCGGTTGGTTGTGGCAGGCAATGCCGTCGACGACGACAACGCGCAATCCAGATCTTGGCGGCTTTGCTCTAAAATCTGAATCTTGGGCCATAAGCTAGCCTTTGCCACTAGCAAAAGGGCGGCCTCGCGGGGAACCCTATCCTGGGTATACTTAAGCTTCGCTGTAAGCTGTAGGACGGGCTGGCGTTGAGGGATTCAAACTATCCGAGAGGTTCCAGATATGTTCCGCATATCTGGAACATATCTGGCGCATATGTTCCAGATATGCGCCACAGGTCGGCCAGGGCCAACTGTGGGCTCCTGGATCCCCGTATGGCTGTTTATTGTTTACGCTGGCGGCCGCATAGAGTTCACAAGCCAGGAAAGGGGTGCTCAAAAAGAGGTCAAAGCGGTCATGGCCTTGTTGCTGGTTGTGACGCAATGTGACTGTAGACTATCAAAGCGTTTGCCGCGCTTATAGCACCGCACTGGCAAGGAAACTTTATACGCACGATGCGGAAATCGGCTTTAGGAGTGCTGACAGGATGGTGCGCGTATAATTGCGCCTTTCTTGAACAAACCACATGGTGATAGTGATGGGCGGCATCCCGATTTCTCGGCCGCATTCACCTCACGTCTGAGAAGTCTAAACGTTCATCCTGCAAACCGT
This sequence comes from Amblyomma maculatum, assembly GCF_055883805.1. Classification (NCBI taxonomy): domain Eukaryota; kingdom Metazoa; phylum Arthropoda; class Arachnida; order Ixodida; family Ixodidae; genus Amblyomma; species Amblyomma maculatum. Next base: position 22,114,153 of record NC_139354.1, read on the forward strand.
CAATTCATACTTCTCGTGTACACATTCCCTATGCGCGCCCTTTTCTGCGTTTGAAGGTCCTGCATGGGGACTGCTAAATGTACGCAATGGTTCTTAAGGAGCATACGTAAATTGTTATTAAGTTCCTCCAGAGGCCTCATTTTACTTTTGCGACACTGATAACTGGCTTCTCTTGAAGTGAAAATACTCACATCTTTCATAATGTGTACGAAGCTATCACAAAACGCTTGCTAAGAAAGCGGTTGGCTGCTTTCTGTTAAGTGTACAGCGTCTGCATGGTTCAACGTCTGTTTTCAATAAATAAGTTTTAGAAACAGCAATACAGGAATGGAATGAATTAATAGATTCAACTGTCATTGAACGCGATCATGTCAAATGTAAGGAACTGGTCTTTGAACATTACGATTATCTCAATTTTTTTTTCACATTCCAAGTTTGTTGTGCTACTGATCAGTTTTACTTTTCTCGCTCTATTTGATTACATTCTTAAAGAACTACTTTAAATCAATTTTGAATTCATTGCGTAGTATGTATTGAGTGTAATAACACTGTATTTATTGTACTCATTTTACATTAAATATAGGATTGCGCATAAGTATACTAAAAACGGAATTCCTGTTCCTTTCTTTTCTGTTCCCTTTTCTCTTTTTCTCTGTTTTTTGTTTTTATTTTTCGTAAGTATATATTTATGTGATCAGTGAATTCGAACCTACGACCCTCGAGGACTCAAACACATTACGTTTTTGATAACGTTATTATCATCATCACTATCACTAACTACCATCACTGCCATTACTATCGCTATATATCCCTTGCACTATCACTATCATTGACTATCATCGTTATCCACTCCTAGCGCTGTCACTACTTTCATATTTACATTTATATTAAGTGATAGCTTAAGCTCTAGGTTCCGTAGCGCAGCAAGAAGACAAGAGATAGACACCAGCGTTAAACTTCCACTAATGCTTTATTTGAGGCTCATAGAATTTAAACATGAAAATAAAACAGTACATGTGAGATTAAACAAGATAGTTTGTAAACAAAAAGTAAAAACACCAAGCACATTTCACCAGTTTGTCCAATGCCCTGATTCTTAGGATGCTATATCTTTTTGTTCGTTTTTTGTCAGCGACAATGGCGGACTGCTGACACAGTTTCAGGCCCATGCAGCTCTTTCGATTGCTGTCGCCTCGATAATTTCTCTCCTTAATCTTTCCGCATTTCTGCCAATCACCTCACTTATAAGCATTTATAATCACGGCAGTGCTACGTCAAATTGCTGGAGCAGCCATCCCTAACTTCCCTATGGTGCTCGCTTAAACGCTCATTAAGACCTCGGCCTCACTGCCCTATGAACGCCTGGCTGCATGAAAGCGGTATCTTGTATATTATTTCCTCAGTGCGCGGCACAAAGGGGTTTCGATGCCGAATCGTGCCGCTATTCTGAACCCTGCTGTCAGGACAGGTGGCCTTGCATATACAGGAGAATCTTTCCGGGGCAGACATACACACCTTCACTCTCACTTTTTGTGCGTAATGAGACAGGAATGGCAAGTGGTTTGTTAACGCGAAGTGAACTCGAACAGTACGCTCTAGGCCGTATTGCTTGCCGAGCTGGGACGAGTAAATACAATCTCCAGCGCATTTTTATAGCTACAGCGCATTATATAGCTTTCGAACATTTACCCAAGGAGAAACTATCGCCGGAGATGCCCCGTAGTTTGTGTCACAGTGCATTGGCAGCATATATGCTGCTGATGCAACGACGCAAGCGCCGTGGGAAAACGAATTCATGGCGCGAGGATTGCATAGAAACACACGGCTAGCAGATGACGTGGCTTGCTCCGCTCCCGGATTTACTTTCAACTTCGCCACCAGTGGCGTGGCTGTCGCTTTGCACGGGGCGTACATTCTATTCGAGTGGTACATGGACTCTGGAATGACGGTCTTTGTGCTGGGCCACCTCTCTTTTTCATGTACCTTTGTGAAAAAAGCAGAACGCACATTCCTTGCTTCTCGGTTATGATTTATTGTTAGTGGCATGCATAGCGAACGTCCAAGATATTTGGGAGCTATCGTGTCCGCACGCCCTCCTGCTTGTCTTGAACTGGTTAGCTAACATCTGTCAAACGCATGCCGTAGAGGTGGAGGGATTGCTTTACGCTTACTCCGTTGCCCTAAAAGCGAACGCTAGGTAGCATTAAGATTTATTTGGCCGGTCAGCCAGTGTGGTGCGTCTGTGAGATGGGTCGAGCGAAACTCAGAAGGCGAGGTTAGCAATCGAAACATTCATTTCTGCTCAGGGGTTAACAAAACAAGCAAAATAAAACACAAGCAGGGAGCAAAAGAATTTACAAAACGAAGCAATACAAAGTAACGAAAAACGGAAAGAACAAAGGGGAGCCTACAACATCTAATATTCAAGAACACTGTGATTACCTCAAGTTGAGCGAAAATACAATAAAAAGAAAGTAACCAAGCAAGAAAAAGTAAGCAAGGAAATGAGATGTCTGGTGGAGAGTCCCCATACAGTTTGATGCTACTGCTTCGGAGCTCGGGCACGATTGTCGACACGGCATTGGCTTGATGACGACGGTCATGGGCGAGCAGTCACGTGCATCGCTTCTTTAAACTGCTGATCTGGCGCGCGGGTTAACAACCATCCGAACTTCTTCCGCCGCGTGAAATCGTAACGGCCGTGTCTTGGCGATTCTGCTCACAGCCCGCCACAAAGCGAATCCTTTTGTCCCCAAGAGTTACTGCATGACTTAGTAGAAAAGGAAAACTGCTCTCCGCGTCTTTGCCGGTCTGGCAGCGGACGTAAGGCCGGAAGGTCAGTGAGGGAAGATAAATGACGAAAGTCGGAGCTTGATCGTGCTTTCATGCAATCTCCTACACGAATCACGAAAAGCCTCGAAAGACTTGGGTTTATGCCACTAATGTATGTCTTCGAATCTCTTGGGCTCATTAAAGTTTTGAGAGGGCTGCACATGTCACCATGTAAGACGAAGAAGAGACCGTTCTCTCCCTCGAGGCGTCGCGCTGTCGCGAGCAGCTCGAGCAGAAGAAGAAGAAGCAAGCAGGCATAGAGCCAGGCGGCCTTTACCCCTGGCATAGTCGGAAATTTGAGTAGAGTGTGGTAGTAAATGAGAGCAGAAGTAACTTGCACAGCGTTCGCTCCTCTGTGACTGTGCTCTGCCGTCCTCCCCTGCCTGCGTGTGCCTGACTGCCTGCCTGTCTGTCCTCCCAGGTAAGGACGTTACACGTTGGCGGATTGGTAAGTTGTTTTCGTAAAGGTAAAGTTCATGTTCGCACAGGTGTTGAACGATGTCTCCGGCCTCCCTAGGGGTGTGGGGGGAGGGGTGTCTAGCATCCTGGTTCGCCAGTCACCGGCCCCAACCTTAGACCATGGAATCTTTTGGCAGAAATGGCTTAAGCGTAATGCCGGTGGCGCTTGTTCCAGTTGGCTTGTTCCGTTGTTCCGGTTGGAGACGGAGCACTGAAACTAAATATACGAGAATTATTCAGGAGCTGCTAAGTACTATCACCAGCCCGATGTGCGTCATTTTGGCAAGAGGGGCATTCTCTCCACATCATTGAAATCGCAATGTGGGTCGGACTTGCTGCAGTGCACATCGTTTGCCTCTGTACCATGCGACACCTTTCACCCCTGAGCAACTTGCTTGTTCAGAAGGTACATACCATACGCTGTATGAATCCATTGCTTCTCCCCGGAAAATGTTTGGACAATTTCAATGTTCTGCATTATTTCACTTTTCCGCTGCAGAAGAGATGCTGACGGCTGCCGTGTGCCAACAGAGTCCATGATTACGACGTTTTTGGGGGCTGATTCACTGATTCGCGTCGATTCACTCCAACCTCGTCATTTGCAACGAAAGAGTTGCTGGCGCTTTAGGCATAGACGCAAGGCTAGCAAATCAGCAACGCGTTGCCGACTTTGGGAAGACAATTATTCCTCAGACCTCTGCACGTCTGGTACGACGTTTTGTACTCTGTCATGCAGATCATCCGGCTGATGATGCTACCTCCACAAAAGGCTCAAATGAACAATGTGTGCTGTACATCATCCAGCGCAAGAAGTGCTCCAGAGCTGATGCCTATGCACAGCAAGATCAAAAGTGCCATTCATATGCAAGTTGTGCAAGGACATCTGGTTTTGATGTAGAAGCAGGTTTAACCAAGTCTGTAGTTCCACTGTTCCAGCTGTTGAGGGGGCGCTTAAAGGTGCCATGACGCGTATATTGACCAACTGTATCGAAACTCTGTAGCAGGTCATTTTTACACAAATTGGCTCTTCCCAGATTGCAGCTTTAGCGGTTGGTAACCCTGTTAAACTGAATGCCCTGCTCCTACCTGTTAATGTGGACTGTATTCAGTTGCCTGCTGCTTCTGCGTCGACGAAAAAGCTTTGTCAGGGTTCTGGCAATACCCCGCCGTTTTTTCTTCGGATCTAAAGATGGCAGACCTTCTCTAGAAGCGTCGCGCTTCTTCCTCTCCCCGAATCGCTCCTGTTCTAACGCTAAAAGCAAAAAAGAGGGCCTTCAGAATAAAACCGACGTCCTGAAGGGAGCTGTTGCAGCATTTTACAATAATAATGTTGGGGTTTAACGTAATGCAGTGGAGCTGCCTTTAAATTGATTCTTCGTTTTCCTATTTACAAAATATTTACTCTAAATTAAGTGCCGACATAATTTTATTGCAAAAATTGTGGCTTTTATCAAGCCGACCATTTTTTCTAAACAAAATATAATAAATTTCAGAGCTGATCACACTAGCGGCTGGGATTGTGGCTTGCTAGCGTTGATTTCCTCAAAAAATTTTCATCGAGTGAAGATGTCACGCAAAATTCTACGACCAGACTGCTAACTGCTGATATTGCTATTATGCACTGTGCTCACCTTAGTATTGCGAATGTCTACTTCCTGGCAGGTGTTCGTACGAGAAATTGCTTAAGTGATCTAGTGCGTTCTAACAACAGAGCGATTCTCTCTGGTGATTTCGATTCTCATCATGTTTTTTGGGTTCAAAGTTCAGGTGTATCCGGACAGATTCTTTTGAACTGGATGTCTGTAAGTGACGTGCGTTGCTGCAACAACCTACATACGTGTCGCTTCTCGGTTAGTCATCTGTTTAACGTTACCAGCGAATGGGGTTAGGCCTCTCATAATGGGCTACAGTATAACTGTGGTACACCTAGCGACCAGTTTCTAGTAACGCTTAGTATAGTGTCCTGTCCCATTTGAGTAAGTACTTTTGAACAGAAATTTGGCGAACATGAACTTTTCAATATACCTGGGAAATCCTATTTCTCTTCCATGACCTCAACTGAAAACTGTGACCGTGCTCAACACTACTCTTCGCTAGGTGCTACTGAGCGTATAGTGTTAGCGCTGAAATTTCAGGTCAATAGCAAAATGTCGTGCCGGAAATGAAAAGAACATCTTGAAAAAGCATACCGTCGTAGAAGAGCTGTTTGGAAGAGCCTCTCCCATAACTAGAGTCCTCAAATCAAGAGAAATTAAAATATTTTTCCGGCTTCATGTAAAGTAACTACTGATAAAGCTAATAACGAGTATAATGCGAATGTTAACATCTTACCAATCCAAATAATCGGATCATTTTGTAAAAGCATATGGAACGCAACCACAGTTCATCCGCCTCTCATGTAACAGAGTCAATGATGTTATAGCCCCATGAAGCAAAAGAAAAACTTACCAGATGTCGCAAGGCTTTGATTTCAAGCGCAAGCGGTGGGGCTGTTATGTCGACCTACGCAATGTACTGATTTGAACTCAATTGGCCCATCTGAATTTCATTATACAGCGTATGGCCTGAAACGGTGTCGTATGCTGAGCACTTTAGTGTAAGACCAAATCTCAGAGGCCTTGAATATAAAGGCGAAAGCCTTTAAAGGCTCGTCGTTGTCGTCAGCAAGTGTGTCATGCTTTTTCCGGCGGCTCTTATACTTAAATAAATTGTTGTGTTGTTAATAAACCTTGCCTCCCTCCGGGGAACCGAACCTCCATCCCTTGGATCCCCAGCCCAGCCCTTTACCACTGCGCCACGCCCTGTATCGTGAAACGCTGTTCATAATTCATAATTGCGACCGGAATATTGCGTTCGTTTCCTGTACCTGCGCATTAAGCCCTGTCTAATCTCCCACTGCGGCTATATATGCCATCTGTACAGAGGAGAGAAAAAGAAATCGCAGCCGCGTAGTCCTGAAGGCAGATCCTCTCCACCTAAGACATGCCGGTACGCCGAGGCCCGCGCGACCGGAGCTCACATCGGAGCCGCAGCCACCGACATGACAGCACGGCCACCACCGAGAAGTGCTCGTCATCTCCGCGGCGACACCTCAGGGCGGCGGAGGAGCCCCGTGGCAGGGAGCGGAGGAGGCGCTCCTCTTCATCGTCGCAGTTCTCCCATTCCTCATCGCACAGAGGGAGGGGACGTCGCCTGGCAGCAACGGGCGCCGCCTGGTTGTTGGCCGCCACGCTCACCGTCCTCGGAGGCGTTGGCATCGGCACGCTGGCCGTGCGCTACGCCGACTTCTTCCAGCGCGTGGCGTGAGTAGGCGGCGCCACTGCTCTCACACACACACACACACACACACACACACACACACACACACACACACACACACACACACACACACACACACACACACACACACACACACACACACACACACACACACACACACACACACACACACACACACACACACACACACACACACACACACACACACACACACACACACACACACACACACACACACACACACACACACACACACACACACACACACACACACACACACACACACACCGGGGTGGTGCAGTGGTTACGACGCTCGACTACTGTTCCCAAGGTTGCGGGATCGAATCCCGGCCTCGGCGGCAGCTTTTCGATGGAGGCGAAAAGCAAGGCGTCCGTGTGCTGTGCGATGTCAGTGCACGCTAAAGATCCCAAGGTGGTCGAAATTTCCGGAGTCCTCCACTACGGCGTCTCTCATAGCCTGAGTTGCTTTGGGACGTAACCCCCCCCCCCCCCACACACACACACACATAAGGGCAGTTTTTCGCGGGGTAGTAAAGCTACAATCTGAAAAGCAAGCACTAAAAACCACATACACTTCGCTTCAGCTCCATAGCCAGCTAGGCCTCGTCATTGAGAACATAAGGCTTATCTGTCTTTCCTTTTTATCAGCAGCAAACCCACCGTTTTATTTCTAGGCTAACGCATGAGTTGCAGCCACAAAATGCATTAACAGTAGGCATGGGGCAATGTGAGAAGTACCGGATTTGGTACGGGTGGTTCCAGTATCCGCTCAAGGCGGTGCTGACCCATAGATGTCTTCATCACTGCGATGCTTCTTGAATTGCCCTATCTTTACTATATTCGAAGTGACTAATTTATTAGCGCCTACGAATCGTGCAGCTGCAAAAAAACATGCCGATGATTGCGGGCGGAAGGAAATCCAGATCCGGCGAGAAACAGCTCTAGCCGTCGCTTTGCTTCTCTTGAGCGTTCCCCCAGTACACCGGCAGGCCAGCTCTATTACACCGCCAACCGAGAACGTGAGGGAACGCGATTACCTTCTGGTTAACGGTTTGTATTACATAGGATTAGATTAGATAGGATAAGGTGCTCTTTAATATCCCACCATTCGCCCCAGAAAGGTATACCACTTAAAGCAGGACAAGTGCCAAGCAGCATATGACTCAAAGGATGCTTTTGTCATATGAGCATCTTCTTTATAGAAATAAGGAAAAGGCCTGCCTTGGTGGTATTTTTTTTTAATTGGTTCACAGGAAGGAAAAGGCGCAGTATCTGTCACACTTGTGTCTGTGGACACCTGAACCGCGCCGTAAGGGAAGGGATGAAGGTGGGAGTTAAAGTGGAAAGAGAGAAGGAAGAGCTGTAGTGGAGGGCTACGGAGTAATTTCGACCACCTTGGGATCTTTAACGTGCGCTGACATCGCACAGCACACGGACGCCTCTTCGTTTTGCCTCCACCGAAACTTAGCCGCCGAGGTCGGGTTCAAACCCGGGTGCTCCGGCACAGTAGTCGGGCGTCTTACCACTGCACCACCCCGGTGGGGCAAGCCTTGGTGGTAATTTTTTTATTACCAGAATATTTAGCCCGCACCTGGGAAAACTCTTCGAGTTTCGTTAAAAGAGCACTGACTGAACGTTTTGTTGCGATATCTGGCCCCTGCTGTCTTTGATTCCTCAGGACTTCGAGGGCGCCTTCGGCTCGGAGCTACCACTCGGTGCCGAGGCAGGACGCCGACAGCGCCTATTTGGACTCTCCGGGCTTCATTAGGAACAAGGGCGCCGACGCAGCCCCGGTGGAGACGTGCGACTCGGACGTCTGCCTCTGGGAAGGTACGCGGCCGTGGAAGGCATAGCTAGTGTGACGCGTCTATTATTCAAAAACTGACTAGCGTTGGGATGTTTTTGGCTTCGATGAAAAAGGGGCGAATTGATAAAGAAGCATCTCCTTACAGTCTCTCGGGAGAGAAGGGAAGAGACGCTCGTGAAACGGAGCGAAGGTAGAAGGGGAGAGAGGTTCAGAGGACAACCACGGTTGCCTATCACAGATGAGAGCTGGGATTAGCGGAGAGGAGCTGCTGGATTGGATAGGGATGACGAAGAGCTGTTGTGTACGACACTGCAGTTGTTGGACTGAATCCCTGCGCTCGCATGGTCTTCAGAATTTTTGGTGACAGCGTACCTCTTTGCATAAATGGCTTTCTGCATATATAGATATAGGCCAAGAGCCAGAGGCTGAGATATGATAAAACTTGTGAATAAGGGTAGAGGATTCATGGAATTTAGCTAGCGTGCCGCAGGCCACGGAGACCTTTGGTGACGTAGCCCATTCGATGACCTTAAGCTGAATGTCAGGGTCATCGCTGGACCTTATCTTATATCAAGCTTGTTTAGAGGGATTGGGCAACAGTTTTGAGGGCGGCTTATTGGCTTTGCACGCCCAGATTATATGGTCGAAGTTGTCTTTCTCGCTACAAACATGGCAGAAGGGATTCATAACCTTATTAGTTTTGGTTGGGGGAGGATTCCCGGCTATAGCTGTCTCCATATGACTTGCTGGTGTCCGGTCAGTGTTTTATGGGGTGGTGGGAGCACTCTTCTTATTGCTTTGTAATGTTCAGTGCGGCCAAGTCTCAGCAATGTGCGTTGATAGGGTCATCACAAATCCAATGGTTTACATGCGGCGGAAAACCTGGGGGGGGGGGGGGGGGGGGGGGGGGGGAGTAGCATTAGCGAAGGTGTCTCTGCTAAAAGGCGTGCAAAGAGGGATCCAGAGAGTAATGATCTAGCATCCGGAGGCTGGGTAGAAGCGCCGCTGACGGGTGTTTGGTAATGGGCCTCCGCACACGACAAGGCTACCGCCAGGAAGGCGCAATCTTTCAAGCATGACCTGTTCTCAATACACAAGGCCTTATTATTTTCGGCACTTTCGCGCGGCCTGGACACGTCAGCGGCCGCGTCTGTTCTGTCCTAGGGCAAGAATAGAGAGATTTAGCTTACCGGGATCCGTGATCTGCTTCCGTAATCTGCCACCGCGCGTTCCACTGCACATGCTCAGATCCCCTTGACGCCGATAGATGGCGCCACATACTTGATGTCGGCACATAGACCTGCCGCGTCGGGACCAATCAGCTTGTGCGCCCCGCCCACGCGCGGTAGAGGGTCACGGTGGCGGATCGCGGATCGCGGTAAGCTAAATCTCTCTAATAACGTTATAACGCAGTTCCCATGAATCGCATCTTTGCTTATACGTGGTGTGCAAATAGGGAGGTCCTGCACTTTGGCCTCAAGATGCAATAACATTTTATACACCTGAATCCAAAGTAGGGTCTGAGGGAATATCAAATTTAGATCTCATTTACAAATCCACTGCAGCTGTACATAGTGAAAATGACCCACTGACGGTACCATGCAACCAACGTCTCAGGGCGCAACTTATACGAGAAATTCAACGAGTCCGTGAACCCGTGCAACGACTTCTACGGCTACGTGTGCGAATCCACGAGCTGGTACCGCTCTGACCAGCGCATCGATACGCGGCCCTACCGCATTCACAGCCCCGGCCAGCTTATGTACGACCTGGCAGACCTGCAGCGTCGTCTGTACCGGCTGCGGGGCGACCGGTACCACGACCAACCTACGCTTTTCTCTAACCAGGTACGGGGTTCACAAGTAAAGAACGTTTCAAGTATATTTTCTGAGTGTAACCTGATTACTGCTTCAATGTGGCAGCAGAGTTTCCGTTGGTGGGTTTCAGACAGAATAAAAACCTTATGCACTGGCAAAATGAGCGCAATAAAACGACGTTGAAGAACATAAAATGTAGTAGGATAGGCGCAACCTCACAACTAAGACTTCATTCCCAAAAACCATATGCGGTTTAGTTATGGTGCATGACTACAGAGCTGAGGGAATCGGGTTCAACCCCGGCTGCGGTAGTCCCGTTTTGATGAATGCGAAACACAAGGTGGGGTACGCCTTGCGATGTCAGAGCGCGTTAAAGAACCGCAGGTGGTCAAAATTATCCGGATACCTCCACTAGGGAGTCCGTCACAGCCTGAGTCACATTGTGGCGTTAAGCTGACAAAATAAACCACGTATTTGACAAACCAAGCGCGCTTTTATGTGCTTCTGTGGCATAGTCCATCAAGCACATGCGCTCGATAAAGTCTTTAACTCTGAAAATTTTTCTGTAGGTTTCGGTGCAAAACCTGGGACAGGGGAACTCAGGGATTCAGCCGATTTATAGAGAAGGAAACTATAATCATAAAGTAGCTGCGGAGGCTCATAGACATGGTGTAATTGGTTCACAAGAAAGGGAAGACGCAGTACCTGTCACACTTGTTCTTTTTAAAACTGATTTATTTATAGGAAGGGAAAGGCGCGGTAACTGCCTCACTTGTTTTCTGTGGACACCGCAACCGCGCCGTAAGGGAAGGGAGGAAGATGGGAGTGAAAGTAGAAAGAGAGAAAGAGGAGCCGTAGTGGAGGGCTACGGAGTAATTTTGACCACCTGTGGATCTTTAACGTGCGCTGACATCGCACAGCACACGGACGCCTCTTCACACTTGTTCTGTGAACACCTGAACCGCGCCCTAGAGGGAGGGGGGAACTGAAGGTGGAAAGAGAGAAAGAGGAGCCGTTATGGAGGGCTGCGGAGTAATTTCGACCACCTGGGGATCTTTAACGTGCACTGATATCGCACAGCACATGGACGCCGCTTTGTTTCGTCTCCATTGAAACGGTGGTCGGGGTCGAACACGGGAACTCCTGGTTAGTAAGTAAGATCGTTTGTCATCAACAGAACTGAACTATGGGGTGTGATGACCATGCCGACGCGTCCCTTACACAGTATGTGAACGAGCGCAACCTGGCTAAGACATTGGAGGCGGCCTTGCATATGCATTTAGCGTGGATGTAAAAAAAAAAGGAAAACACGCTTATGAATACCGCGAACCTTCAGGTGACCGTCACTAACGTAAGATCACATCAGAGGTGGCAGCAATAAATGCGCCCTAGTTCAATGTAATGCACTTTAAAAAATTGGCAGTCTTTAAACACTGTTAAACCACACTGGACAAGCGATACTTCTGTTTGCGTGGTTTCGCTGATACCACGCGTTCAGCTGACGTCATCGCACGCCTTTACGTGACCTGTGCTGTGGTAGGGAATTAATCACCTTTCAGAGTCAGAGTTCAAGGTCGAAGGTTATTAATAAAGTCCAGTAGTGGTCATGCGCCCGGTTGGGCATTGCCTCAGCTATAAGGTCACCCGGCCGAAACCAAGCGGTCCCCAGGTTAATTCCCGGAGGATTACAACCACCGCTTTAAAATCTTGAGTGCAATTATTGGAAGCTACTGGTTGTAATTTGGAAATAGAAATGATGTCGGAACCGAGTAACCTTTGAGAGTTAGCTCTAAGTTGAGCGGAGAAGACAAGAAATGAATCCCTGCCGGACAACAAAGGTTTATGTGAGGGTTTCATAAAATTTACGAGGCCAAAGAGTTTACTTCCAGTGCAGTGGAGCTCTCGTAGCATTGTAGGAATTTCTAATTTTTGGGAGGGGAAGAAATGAGAACCGCTCCCCTTTCAAGAGGTTGAAAACACTAGCTATGTGCAAGCCATACACTGCGATCGCCCGCAAGAAAACCCGAAGTGTCACCGTCGGGACAAATCCTGTGCAACCGACCGGATGATTCTCGTGTAGACCTTGAGATACACTTTACTTAAGGTTCCGACATGTCAATGTTATTCGGAGTCTTCACATACGTGCTACCTCCATCTAAAGGCGCACCAAATGTTAAATTAGAGCTACCTCAAGCACATCTTGCTGCGCGCCTTTGCTGTACAAAGTGACATGAGATTTGAAAACACGCCTAAATATGTTGGCCCAACTTGTTTCAAGTTAAGACGCTTTCCAACCAAGCTTAGACGAAGGCCTCTACATGACGGCAGCTGTATTACATCAGCACTGTGAAATGCTTCGAATGTATTAGTGGTGCCGATCACAACCATGATTTCCGCCTTGCATTTCGTCTCGCACTTGATCACGAAATAAAAGCCACTACAAAAATGGGGCAAAGAACTCGTGGAGCAAGAATCAGTTACATCGTTAGAGAAGCGGGTGAAATTCGATTTTCCTTAGTTGCAGTGGACAGAGCAAAAACTAGTAATCATATGGCTAAATATTGTCTTCTTGAACTGCGCTGACGGGTGGAAAGGGAACGTGAACCTGCTCAAACTTAACCCGAAAAAAAAAAACATTATTGGTTTTGATAAACTTCTGATGACTACCAAAAGTAGGGCAGATCGAAATTAGCTAATGGCATTTCAGATCTATGCAGTCGTCGGCTTTCTTTCGAGCTCAAGACGTATGGACGCCGGACAAACAAGCGCAAATAAATTGCTTTAGCCGCTTAAACGCAGAAAAGTTCCAGTGCGCAGATTCTTTTACACTGGAAAGCTAAGAACGGTTTTTGTGCGAAATGAACATCTACAAGCCCAGTAATTTTAGAGGCAGTAAAATTGCGCAGAACTGTTCTAGCGATTCTCTTGAGCTGTTCTCTCAATGCTTCAACGGTGCAGCATTCACGTTGTCTTGCGAAGCATGGTGGTGATATTTAAAGGTTTGTTTTGTGATTTTGACGTGCTTTTAGGCGTGCTGAAGAAATGCAGCCATCTTTTCTTATGTGGGGCGCCCACTTAGCGAAGAAAAAGAAAACTTTCATCTCGATTGTTCAGTCTCCATGATTCTACTCTTTTTGCACCCAGATGCTGTTCTTCCTGAGCAACTGCACCCTGCCGGAGAAGAACGAGTCGGTATGGGTGACCCTCAAAAAGATCTTCGAGGAGAACCTTTTGGAAGGATGGCCGTTCAAGAAGGACCCTAAATTGTTCCGCATATCAGACACAGCCATGGTCCTGGACAAGTTTATCGGTCTCTTTGCCTTCGTCAAGGTGACGCTGCGCAAGGACTTTGAAGACGACGACTACGAAGTGCACTTGGAGGCCCCGGAACTGCTGCTCAAGAGGCACCAGCTGGTCTTCCCGAACGAGTCTGTGGCCGACTACGCCAAGCGTGTGGAGAGGCTCATGTCCATCTTCACCGACGCCAGCATGGTCAAGGCTGCTGAGGATATCGTCCAGCTGGAGCAGAGGCTCTTGCAGATCAAGGTACCTAATTAAACTACATTTTTGTCGCTTTTAGGGTAATTATAGTCAGCACGAATATATTGTCCACTTGTGTAGAGGATTTCCATACTCGGCACACAGCGGAATACATTTATGCTGTGCTGCAAGCTGTTCTGTGTGCGCGCGGTAGGCACTGGTAGCAGAATGCGCCAGAACCATATAACAGACATCCTTATAGGTGGAAAACGAAACTTTGCACAGGTATGTCCTTAGTCACATACCTGTGCAAAGTCACATACCTGTGGATGCATATGGTGTCATTTCTTGTCTCTACAGTGTTTAGCACTTCACTTGCTTACAAGTTCGTGCTGTGTTTTTACCTCTCCTGCTCTATGGCCGATCGGTTTTGATATGTGAAACTGTTCGTTTCACACGCTTGGAGGTCATTAAGCCGAAATGCTTATTAATCTTGAGGCTTTTCGTAGGGCCAATTAAGACGATGCTACAACTCTTACTATTCACCAGAGGTATGTGTACCGGTAATTTCTACGTTCTTAGACATTCTGAACCACCCAGATGTCAAGAACGCGAGAAGCACGCTTTGCCGTACTAGTTTTCCCCAGTTCGCGTAAGCACACTCATTGATAGGCTATTTTGAACGCTCTGGTAACAGACCACAAAATTTCGAGATCAGTTACTGGCCGCGTGTGATGTCTCTTGAGGTGCTAAGCCCGAATTGATCAGTATTATAATTGGCTTTTGGAAGCACAAGGTCAAGAAGCTCCACTCCGGCAGCAACCAATCAGAATAAGGCAGAAATACAGAACAAGACTATTTGTATTCACAGATAAATAAAAAACAATCGTCAATGCATTATAGTGCATATTTACAGGCGTTGCCTGCAAACCTCTGATTGTAATGAAAATGCATCAATAGGATCAATTTCCCAGATGCGAAAAAAAGCGTTTTTCAATATCATCCACTGGCAGTTCAAAGCAGTGGTTAATTTCGCAGGTTCCTCGGAGGTTCTTGCCTTATGACAACCGAACAGCTACGATTAAAGAGCTTCAGCGGCGAAATGCATGGCATTGGCTCACGTACCTTAACTACCTGCTTGAGGATACCGGCGTCCAGTTCCATCGGCAGTCTAGTGTGGTAGTTCTGGACCGCGAGTACGTGGGACGTCTGGCGCTGCAGCTGAGCAAGTTTTCGAGCAAGACTCTTCTGAACTACCTCGGCTACGCCCTTATCGTCAAGTTCTCGCCCCTTTTACCCAGCGACGTCGACTTCGTCATGCCACTGAGCCACGACAACTATCTCGAGACAGTGCCCGAGCGTCTTCAGGCGTGTGTTCACATGATGGAAAACCTATGTCGTTATTTTGTGCGAAAGACGGCCAGGATGACATTTGGCCGCGAGAACGCGACGACTCCGCGCTGGCACTACGACGAAGAGATGCACAAACTGCTCTACCTTGTCCGCGAGAGCATGAAGCAGACAGTCCAGAGAGCTCCCTGGTTGAGTCAAGTAGAAGTAGACGCGGCGTCTCAAAAGATTGAGAAACTTCGAGTCGACTTCCTTGCTGCCCGGGAGAGCGAGGAACAGGTGAACGCCTACTACCCACAGTTTGTCAGTCCGTTCCCCGCTAACAACGCATTGCTTGGTTACTACAAGCTCCTAAACGAGACAATGTCTTTCTACTGGATCACCAACTCGTCGTACGACTTAGATGCCCGCTACCAGATTTCTTCTCTGGTCGCCGGGGAGGTTGAGTACATTGCGGAGAGAAACCTGCTTTTCGTGCCTCACGGTCTTATCGCCTTCACCAATAACATCTCGGAGACCTTCGACCCGCTCTACATCCCTCTTATCGTGCCTGCTCTGTTGCGCGGTATGTTTGCCGCCATCGACCGGCGCGGCTCTACCGTCAACGTCCAGAACCAGGTGGTCAATTGGTGGTCCAGTCCCAGCCGAGACAATTTTGCCTCCAAGCTGCGCTGCTTCCAGGACCAGTACGCCGCCGAGATGCAAGTCGCGTTAGGTGTCGAGATCGACGATGACGACTTTTTCGTGGACGACAATGTCGCCGACAACGCAGTCTTGCACCCGCTGCACGATGTCTATCGCAAGGCGGTGCACCTGTCCCGTCACATGCCACGAGACTCACGAGTCCCAGGGCTCGAGTCACTCACAATGGACAAGCTGTTTTTCGTCAACTATGCGGTAGCCCATTGCGATCGCGTCAGTTCCAGCATGTATCGCAGGCAGGTGCTATACAAGGACAGTGTTCCGGCTAAGCTCCGTGTGAATGTGCCGCTCAAAAACTACCCAAAATTTGCAGATACTTTCAAGTGCAATCTGAACACACCTATGAACCCAGAGACTCGCTGTGAGCTATGGTAAATAAAAGGACGCAGTGTTATCGGCACTGTGCGCTGATTGCTTGCACATCCTGCTGGCTTTGAAACACAGTAGATCGATCTGCGTTTCAATGCTCACAATACTTTATATAGCACCCCCGACAAGCGCTAGCATTTCAGTACACTAAACTAATAAATCAATCTGAAATCAACAAATCCTTCATTGCTTTTAAAACCGAATGTAGACATTTCTTGGTCAAATCAACTGATGACTGAATGGCATGTAGAATACTGTAACCACATCTGCTGCCTCAGCGGTTGCAAAGGGAAACTGTATTAAACACTTATCATTAGACTTAAAATTGTATTCTTTTATTTTATGATAAGACCTGCGGAGATCGGAACACTTTTCCAGATACTGCCGTTTCGTTTGCATCCCTCACTGAATTCCTGCAGCGCTTAGAAAAAAAATCTCCATGACCCTAAGAATGGTGGGAAATTTCGCTGTTATATTGCAGTCTTGTGTTTGATGTGTTACATTTAGATACTCTATAATTGTTTTCTTTGCTAGTCTTTGTTTTAATGTGATTATTTTGGTTGATGTGTGTATTTATATGTTACCCGTACTTATTCAACACTCATCCGTCTCGCGCTCTGAACATTACTTATAGCTTTATTTTCCACTCCCGTAAAAGCCCCCAGTTGGGGCTGACAGTATTAATAAATGGAATGAAATACATTGCTTTTTATTTTGATGTGTGCAGTGCTGGTTTAGCGATTGTTGTATATTGTTGCCTTCGCCCTTGGTGCACAGAGCTTTTCTGGAAGTCCTGTTTTGTCTAATGTAGATAGGTATCCAACTTTGTGTTCTACGTTGTTTGGACAGGTATTACCTAGGTCCGTACTGCTGACCGAACGAAGTATTTTGTGCATTTCTTTTTAAACTTGTACAAGTGAACTAGACCTCGTCAGACTTTGCAGACACAGTCTAAGGAACAAAAAAAAAAAAAAAAAAACACTTCATCCGGGTGGTGGCTCAGTAAGCGAGCGAGGGTCAGTTCCCATTTCGAAACACGCATTGTGCATTAGCCAGCGTGCTGACTTACAGAATTAGGTCAGTATTTCTCGCGCTTTTACGAAACTTTACCAAAGATGACACGAAACCCGATGGTGCTCAGGGGATCCCGGCGTCTGATTGACTGCCCTCCCCATTTTAATGGCTAACAATGTTGTTTTAAGTCAGTTCTTATACCGAAACTTTACTGCGCGCTTCCGCAACTTGGTCGCCGTGGTGTTCCACATGGCTTTGAATGTGTCTAGCGCGGCCTTCGCGCCGCCCTTCTCTTCGCACGTGTGGCGCGCGGCCGAACCGGCGCACTCGCTTCTTCATCTGCTGCTTCGCTTCTTCTACATTGCACACCTGCTTCTTATTATTCTTCACATCTGGAAAACTTTATTAGTAACGGTACATATCTCCAGAAATAAGCATTGCCTGACACAATGCCACACATCCTTCCAATCCCCTGCCTACGTATTACTGCGATAGCAATACTACGCCAGGTTTCGGCCCGTCGCGTTATAGTGCCTAGAATACATGCCAGTATATTCTAGGCATTGTAGCCGCGTGGTCCCGGCGGAGGCCACACTTGACCTTGAACAGCCGCGAAGAAGAGGAAGAAGACGAAGAAGAGGAAGAAGAAGAGGAAGAAGAAGACGAAGAAGGAGAAGAGGAAGAAGAACGCTCGGTCACCCGCAGCTATGCCGTTACAACAGCTGGGTCTTAATTTGAGCAGCCTGATTTTATTATCGTTCGGTGCCACCATGCTTGGGTACAGCCACAGGCCTGTCTTTAACGCCATTCAAAACTTCGTAATAGAAACAAAACGTCTACCTTGCTAATATGCTTTGAATTTTTAATCTGTACATATAAATCTTACTATTCTCCTACTGCGTGCGTTAGTATTTACTCTTTTATATTTTGGTTTTTCATATTTACATTTCCTTCTCTATTCCCTAGCATTTATTTCTATTTATTTTTGCGATATAGTTATACATCTCGAAATCTAATATCTCTGCACCCCAATTCTTGGCCGATACCCCTGTGTGGGTATGTGCCATCAAATTAGAGAACGATAACAACAACAACTACGCTTTCGCTCCACATTCGGTTCAGTAGCATTGAACCCTTCTCATTTATATGTGAGCTGGTAGCTTCCGCTCTCGCATCATACTCTTAAAGGATGCGCTTAAGTGTCCCCAATAATGTAGCACCTTACACTAATAGGGCGTGATAGGGGCATAATGTAGCAGGCAAAAGAAGCTTCCGCCGTTGCTATCGAAGTTCAACTAGGATTAACCAGAGCTAAACCACAACTAATATTTTTCCTCGCACATTCCCACCGCTCGACTACACTCACTCACACTGGACGCTCGTGCCAGTGTTGAGCGGCGTCCCAGAGAGCATTCAAAATCATATTTAATTATATCCACTTAGAGATTGCAATTAAAACTAGCTAGCACCATAGAACCGAAATATTCAGTGAAGAAAACGTCGCGGACTTGGAGACAGCGTTCAAAATTTCGTTCTCAAGGCCCTTTTAGCTTGTGACGGCATGAAGCAATAGCGATAAACGTGCGCACCTCAATTAACCAAGCACTTCGAAGCGGAGGGCGTATTAAAATAAGATGTTGATATCTCGAGTTTCGTCAGTCATGCAAGACACACGGAAAATCTGGTCCCAGAAAAGGCGACGGGGCCGTCTGTAGTAAGCGGTAGCAGTGTGGGCTGTGGGCACAGACACTGTTCGCAGCCTCTAGCCAGCAGCAGTCATCGGTCGCTGATAACTCGGAAGACGCGGTGCTTCTGAAACCGTAAAAGAAAAAATGCCTGGGACAGTATTGCGCATGCGCACGCGATCTGGCTCAGAGGGTAAGGTGATGGCATTTCTAATCAGAAATTGCAGAGTTCGTGACGGTGCCCGACAAGCCGTAAGAATTGACTGTCGCCGTACAACGGCTGCGCCGGCAGTAGGCTGGCCCGTTAATGTTACTTCACACTTGAAGACTGGAGGGGAACTTATGTTCCGGGATTCATTACATCCGGTGAATGCATGCAGTGCCGGCACTGCGGTGGTTATGAAATGCCGGAGACAGCAGGAAGCGATTTCGCTCATAATGCCGGAGACAGCAGGAAGCGATTTCGCACTGTCTTCGTAGAGGTTGGTTCAAAATCTGCTCAAGGTTGAAGTTTAAACCGCTGGGCTGATGTCTGAACTCAGAGTTGACTGAAAAATGGGGATACATGAAAGTTCCCGACCGGTGACCGTGCTTCTGTAATTAATAAGTTTGTGGTTGCTACCGGTGTATTGGAACAGTGTTGAAGCCGTCTTCACTGTGCCCCCGAGTCACCTAAACGCCTCACATGACCGACGGAGGGATCTGCGACTGTCGACAGATATCTGCGAACAAGGACGTCGGCATCGAAGGTGAGTTTGAGACTGAGGTCTAGCGGGGAGGACGACTTGTGTTCATAGAAACGTTCACTGCACGCTTTCCGCGAACACCCCGCCGGGGTGGCGCAGTGGTTACGGCGCTCGACTACTGCGCCTAAGAACAGGATGGCTCGGCTCAGGCAGAACATAATAGAGAAGGGCGACTAATCTCGTATCAAGACATTACAGAACACTACAGGCAATGCCGGAGGCGTTTCCCCCCACCAAACACGGCGTTAAATAGAGGTCAGGCAATGGCGTGGAGACGCCTGCAGACTGGAGTATACCCAAACCCAGTACTAAATAAACATATCCGATCAGACTGCGAGGACGATAAATGTAAAAAGTGTGGGGCGAGAGGAACACTCGACCATATAATTTGGGAGTGCGCTTACTCCCCAGGCAGGGCGCAAAACGTTAGCAGTAGGGAAGCCTGGGAAACCTTATTGCGAAGCTCGGACCCTGAGCTCCAACTCACCGCCGTCCAACTGGCAGCAGAGGCCGCCGGCGAAATCAAACCGGCCAGCATCTAATGCGACCATCCCGTGCGGCTGGGCCGCTAAGTCCCCTCCCCCTTACAGGGGGGTGAGACAGAGCGGCCCAGGCGGTGTGGTCCTTCTCTGTTGGACAATAAAAGTTTTCAACAACAACAACAACAACAACCTAAGAACGCGGGATCGAATCCCGGTCTCGGCGGCCGCTTTTCGATGGAGGCGAAAATCAAGGCGCCCGTGTGCTGTGCGATGCCAGTGCACGTTAAAGAACCTCAGGTGGTTGAAAATTTCAAAGCCCCTCCAATACGGCGTCTCTCATAGCCTCAGTCGCTTCGGGACGTTAAACCCAACAAACCAAACCAAACCTTTCCGCCAACATTGCATAAAAGTTGGCTTGGTTTGGTTTGGTTTGATTTATGAGGTTTAACTTCCCAAAGCGACGCAGGCTATGAGAGATGTCGTATTGGAGGGGCTTTGAAAATTTCGACCACCTGGGGTTGTTTAACGTCCCCGCCGGGGTGATGCAGTGGTAAGACGCCCGACTACTGTGCCGGTGTACCCGGGTTCGAACCCGAGCATGGCGGCTGCGTTTCGATGGAGGCGAAACGAAGAGGCGTGCATGTGCTGTGCGATGTCAGCGCACGTTAAAGATCCCCAGGTGCTCGAAATTACTTCGTAGCCCTCCACTACGGCTCCTCTTTCTCTCCCTCCTTCCTCCCTTCCATTACGGCGCGGTTGAGGTATCAACAGAAAACAAGTGAGACAATTACCGCGCCTTTCCCTTCCTATAAATCAATCAATCGCACAGCACACGAACGCCGCTTCGTTTCGCCTCCATCGAAACGCAGCCGCCGTGGTCGCTACCCTGCGTTTCGATGGAGGCGAAACGAAGTTGCGTCGGTGTGCTATGCGATGTCAGCGCACGTTAATAGGCAGATCCCGCTACAGAGTTACAATGTCGATAATTCATAGCACTTCGTCATACAGTGCAGTCCGAACAGAGCACTGTAGTCCCAACAAGAATATGGCATCATATGGTACTGCATTCTCGTGAACAGGCAAGAACCTTATTCAATTGCGGTGTAAGAGGAACTTCTTAATGGTACGCTGTAACACATCCCCCCAAAAGATAGCACATTTTCATAGATTGTAATAGCGCTACGCCTGGGCTCATGAGTAGCGCATCTTAATTCTCCTTCTCGCGTGAGAATGAGTAGAATCTACCTCCCATAACCGCAAAGGAAGAACCCAACTCTGCCTATGCAAACACGGCTTTGTAAGCAGCGTAATTGCTCCTTCCCATGCACCTTTCAGGCTACCAACCATTCCGATGAGTACGTACGTTTTCGATCACGATTGTGGTGATATGCTATGGAGGATTGGGATATATACGTACGCTAACTAGTACTAAATAACCATTAGTCATAACTACGTATTCATGAGTAAGGACAGTGACTAGCTGTGACATTATCGCATGGTGCCATCATGACCGGATGGGACGTCATCAAAACGTCACATCCGGTCATGACGTTTCGACTGGTGATGACGTCACCAGGCGAAGTTAACTCCGCAGGGCGTTCGATCCAGGCATCCGTGCGGCGTCATTCATCTGGCGCTTCCTCGAACGCCGCACCACACAGCATATAGATGCAGACAGCGCAGCAGGCATCAGCGGCGTTTCAAATTGGTGTACAGAAAAGCAAAGGTGCAGTATCTGTCACCATTCTCGGTAGACACCTAAACCGAGTCGTAAAGAAAAGTTGATGCCCCGCCGCGGTGGTGCAGTGGTAAGACGCCCGACTACTGTTCCGGAGTACCCGGGTTTGAATCCGACAGTGGCGGCTGCGTTTGGATGGAGGTGAAACGAAGCGGCAGCCTTGTGCGGTGAAATGTTGTTGTTGCTGTGGCTGTAGGAAGAAGGAAAAGAAAAATTAAAGAGCACTGCAGAATCGGCATTGGAGGAAAGCCCGGATGCTGTTGTTGGTTGCTTCTAGTTGCTTAATTCACTTCTTGTTTGTAGTCTTTGGTACTTTCAAATTGCGCGCCAATCCCTTCCTTATGGCCTTTTTCGGTTCTACTTCCGGTTGCGTGACGTCACATCATCTACCTCAAATTAATTCCTTTTTTAGCCATTTTAGTTTTGGTACTTTCAAATTGGTCTCCCTCCCAAGTACTGACCGAGCCCAATGCTGCTTAGGTTTGGTTAAAGATCACCAGGTGGTCGAAATTCGTCGCCCTCCACTACGGCTCCCTTTTCTCACTTTAGACTTTCACTCCCACCTTCATCCCTTCCCTTATGGCGCGGTTCAGGTGACCACATAGGTAGTGTGACAGATACTGCGCCTTTCCATTCCCGTGAACCAATTATTAATACTTTCAAATTGAGCGCCAATCCCTTCCAATGCCCTTTTTTTCGGCTCTACTTCCGGATGCGTGACGTCACATTCTTGACGCTATATCCACTATGGCACCCCTTTCTCTCTTTCCGCCTTCATTCCTACCTTCTTACTTTCCCTTACGCGCGGTCAGGTGCCCACAGAACAAGTGGCAGATACTGCGCCTTTCCTTCCCTGTGAACCAGTTATTCTAATTAATTACCTAAAATACTTATAGGCGTAACTATTTTTTCGGCAACAACATTACGTCACCCTCTATCGATTGACACCACTCATTAACCTCTACCACTTCTCAATTACTCATAACTGCTGCGGACACGATTTTGCGGACACGTTCTGTGGGAACGGTCTGCGGACACGGTCTGCGGACAGAATGTCTGTGAACATAGCGAAGTAATGCTTTCGCATTAAAATGCACGGGCCCGCTACGGGCTCTGTAGCTGAGCCACCTTGGCTGCCTCTGATTTAAAAAAAAACTGATTTATTTACAGGAAGGGAAAGGCGCGGTAACTGTCTCACTTGTTTTCTGTGGACACCGCAACCGCGCCGTAAGGGAAGGGAGGAAGGTGGGAGTGAAAGCGGAAAGAGAGAAAGAGGAGCCGTAGTGGAGGGCTACGGAGTAATTTCGACCACCTGGGGATCTTTAACATGCGCTGATTTATTCAACTGATTTATTTATAGGAAGAGAAAGGCGCGGTAACTGTCTCACTTGTTTTTCTGTGGACACCGCAACCGCGCCGTAAGGGAAGGGAGGAAGATGGGAGTGAAAGTAGAAAGAGAGAAAGAGGAGCCGTAGTGGAGGGCTACGGAGTAATTTCGACCACCTGGGGATCTTAACGTGCGCTGATTTATTCAACTGATTTATTTATAGGAAGGGAAAGGTGCGGTAACTGTCTCACTTGTTTTCTGTGGACACCGCAACCGCGTAGTAAGGGAAGGGAGGAAGATGGGAGCGAAAGTGGAAAGAGAGAAAGAGGAGCCATAGTGGAGGGCTACGGAGTAATTTCGACCACCTGGGGATCTTTAACGTGCGCTGACTTATTCAACTGATTTATTTATAGGAAGGGAAAGCCGCGGTAACTGTCTCACTTGTTTTTCTCTGGACACCGCAACCGCGCCGTAAGGGAAGGGAGGAAGATGGGAGTGAAAGTAGAAAGAGAGAAAGAGGAGCCTAGTGGAGGGCTACGGAGTAATTTCGACCACCTGGGGATCTTTAACATGCGCTGATTTATTCAACTGATTTATTTATAAGAAGGGAAAGGCGCGGTAACTGTCTCACTTGTTTTTCTGTGGACACCGCAACCGCGCCGTAAGGGAAGGGAGGAAGAGGGGAGTGAAAGTAGAAAGAGAGAAAGAGGAGCCGTAGTGGAGGGCTACGGAGTAATTTCGACCACCTGGGGATCTTTAACGTGCGCTGATTTATTCAACTGATTTATTTATAGGAAGGGAAAGGCGCGGTAACTGTCTCACTTGTTTTTCTGTGGACACCGCAACCGCGCCGTAAGGGAAGGGAGGAAGATGGGAGTGAAAGTAGAAAGAGAGAAAGAGGAGCCGTAGTGGAGGGCTACGGAGTAATTTCGACCACCTGGGGATCTTTAACGTGCGCTGACATCGCACAGCGCAGACAGAAGACAGAGAGTAGACAAGAAAGAAAACGAAGAGGGAGAGAAAGACGCACGCCGCAACAGCCGTCGTCCACCACCTAAGCGGTGGCGGGTGCAATGAGGGTCCATAAGAGATAATAATTCGGTGGCTGTCTAGCCCCCGCCACAAGCGACGTTCCTACCGTCCCAGCCAGGAACAGCCACATTCCGAGTTTGCGTCGGTATCGAAGTGTCGCTATCTCACGTGACCTCGAGTCATCTGATTGGTCGAAACGCCGGAACTGGAAGTTGCCACTACGTAACCGGAAAAGGTAGCAACATCATGTTTCGGCGTTTCCACTGATCCGATGACTCGAGGTAACGTGAGATACGACACTTCAATAAAAACTGATTGATTTACAGGAAAGGAAAGGCGCGGTAACTGTCTTACTTGTTTTCTGTGGACACCTCAAACGTGTCGTAAGGGAAGGGAGGAAGTTGGAAGTGAAAGTGGAAAGAGAAAGAAGAGCCGTAGTGGACGACTTCGGAGTAATTTCGACCACCTGGGGATCTTTAACTGATGGGTATGGGACAGGTAGGTCACCGCCGCTTGCGGCGGGGGCTAGCCTTCCACCGAATATTTATCGGTTGTAGGCCGTCATTGCACCCGCCACCGCTTCGGTGGAGGTGGACGACGGCTGTTGTTGCGGCGCGCGTCTTTTTCTCCCTTTTCTTTTTTATATCTTGTCTATTTTCGCTACTGTCCGCCCCGTCGGGGTGGTGCAGTGGTAAGACGCCCGACTACTGTGCCGGAGTATATCTTGTCTATTTTCTCTACTGTCCGCCCCGCCTGGGTGGTGCAGTGGTGAGACGCCCGACTACTGTGCCGGAGTATATCTTGTCTATTTTCTCTACTGTCCGCCCCGTCGGGGTGGTGCAGTGGTAAGACGCCCGACTACTGTGCCGGAGTATATCTTGTCTATTTTCTCTACTGTCCGCCCCGTCGGGGTGGTGCAGTGGTAAGACGCCCGACTACTGTGCCGGAGTATATCTTGTCTATTTTCTCTACTGTCCGCCCCGTCGGGGTGGTGCAGTGGTAAGACGCCCGACTACTGTGCCGGAGTATATCTTGTCTATTTTCTCTACTGTCCGCCCCGGTGGGGTGGTGCAGTGGTAAGACGCCCGACTACTGTGCCGGAGTATATCTTGTCTATTTTCTCTACTGTCCGCCCCGTCGGGGTGGTGCAGTGGTAAGACGCCCGACTGCTGTGCCGGAGTATATCTTGTCTATTTTCTCTACTGTCCGCCCCGTCGGGGTGGTGCAGTGGTAAGACGCCCGACTACTGTGCCGGAGTATATCTTGTCTATTTTCTCTACTGTCCGCCCCGGTGGGGTGGTGCAGTGGTAAGACGCCCGACTACTGTGCCGGAGTATATCTTGTCTATTTTCTCTACTGTCCGCCCCGTCGGGGTGGTGCAGTGGTAAGACGCCCGACTACTGTGCCGGAGTATATCTTGTCTATTTTCTCTACTGTCCGCCCCGGTGGGGTGGTGCAGTGGTAAGACGCCCGACTACTGTGCCGGAGTATATCTTGTCTATTTTCTCTACTGTCCGCCCCGTCGGGGTGGTGCAGTGGTGAGACGCCCGACTACTGTGCCGGAGTATATCTTGTCTATTTTCTCTACTGTCCGCCCCGTCGGGGTGGTGCAGTGGTAAGACGCCCGACTACTGTGCCGGAGTATATCTTGTCTATTTTCTCTACTGTCCGCCCCGCCGGGGTGGTGCAGTGGTGAGACGCCCGACTACTGTGCCGGAGTATATCTTGTCTATTTTCTCTACTGTCCGCCCCGCCGGGGTGGTGCAGTGGTGAGACGCCCGACTACTGTGCCGGAGTACCCGGGTTCGAACCCGACCTCGGCGGCTGCGTTTCGATGGAGGAGAAACGAAGAGGCGTCTGTGTGCTGTGCGATATCAGCGCACGTTAAAGATCCCCGGGTGGTCGAAATTACTCCGTAGCCCTCCACTACGGCTCCTCTTTCTCTACTTCCACTTTCACTCCCACCTTCATCCCTTCCCTTACGGCGCGGTTGCGGTGTCCACAGAAAACAAGTGAGGCAGTTACCGCGCCTTTCCCTTCCTATAAATAAATCAGTTTTTTTTCTCTACTGTCCGCCCGAGGCAGCGGAGGTGGCTCAGCTACGGAGTCAGTAGCAAGCCTGTGCATTTTCTTTTCTTTCTTCCTACAGCCCCAACAACAACAACGCTGACATCGCACAACACACGGACGCCTCTTCGATCCGCCTCCATCGAAATGCAGCCGCCGAGGTCGGGTTCGAACCCGGGTACTCCGGCACAGTAGTCGGGCGTCTTACCATTGCACCACCCCGGCGGGGAAGACATTTCGATAACGACGCGAACTCGGAATACGGGCCCAGGAGGTGGTGAAGGCTACGGGGCTGGGACTGGTAGGTCAACGCCGGTTGCGGTGGGGGCTAGCCTGCCATCGAATTTTTATCTGTTGTGGGCCGTCATTGCACCCGCCACCGCTTAGGTGGTGGACGACAGCTGTTACGGCGCGCATCTTTCTCTCCCTATTCTTTTTCTTCTCTACTTTCTCTCTTCTGTCCGCACGAGGCAGCGGAGGTGGCTCAGCTGCAGACCCACTAGCAGACTCCTGCATTTTTCTTTAGTGCACGATAAATATCCCCAGGTGGTCGAAATTGCTCCGGAGCCCTCCACTACGGCACCCCTTTCTCTCTTTCCAATTTTACTCTCACCGACCTCCCTTCCTTACAGCGCAGGCCAGGCGTCCACAGAAACAATTGTTACAGATATTGCGCCTTTCCTTCCCTGTGAACCAATTATATATAAGGAAAAGTTTAAACCGGTGCTCAACCATAAGTAGCCATGCGGCGACTTCTGACTATGCGTAAAAAAGGACACATGCTTAAGGGATGGCTTGTCCTGGCCCTGATGGGGCTAGGACAGGTAGGTTTCCGCCGCTTGCGTTGGGGGCTAGTCTGCCACCGAATTTTTATCTGTTGTAGGCCCCCATTGCCCCCTTCACCGCTTCGGTGGTGGAAGACGGCAGTTGCGGCGCGCGTCTTTCTCTCCCTCTTCTTTTGAAGCGAAAAGCTTCATTAGGCTGGTTAGGTTTCTCGCTTGTGCTCCGTCGTTAGAAAAAGCCACAGCTGCGCACGCGCAAACCACTTGACATCACAGGAGAGGCACAGGAGAGGCTCAGGTGTAAACGCCAGATAAACATCAGCGTAACAGTAGACGGCCAAATAGTGCCAAAAGTCGAACAAATTAGGATCTTGGGGCTGTTTCTACAAGCAGATGGGTACAACGATACAACGGTAAAGCAACTGAACGCGTACGCCACGCAAGTCACGGGTCTGTTCAGGAGAATCGCACTAAAGGGTCGGGGCCTTAAGGAACGAAGCCTCCCGAAACTAATGCAGGCTTACATCACTAGCCGCATATGTTACGCCACACCATTCCTAAACATTAGATCAGACGAAAAGCAGAGAATAGACGCACTCATCAGACGATGCGCGAAGAGGGCTCTGGGACTACCCATCTCGACCTCGACTGAACGCCTCCTCGAAATGGGGGTGCACAACAATTGGACGGAACTAGCGGAGGCTGTGCGCATGGCGCAACTAGAAAGATTAAGCAGAACCACCACGGGCAGAATCATCCTCGGCTGGGTGGGACTGCAGTCAGATAGAGGAACAAGCCACAAAGTAGACATTCCACGAGAGTGTCGCGAATATATAATAGTGCCCCCCCCCCCCCTACCTAAAAACATGCACCCTACGTACAACAAGGAGAGGAGACAAAAGAGGGCCGAGACGCTCGCAAAGAAAGCGGGGAAAATAGAGAGCTTTAGTTTAGCGTTAGCGTAATTAGCGGTGCTAACGGAAATGAAGTTAGCGTGCCGAAAAAGACTCACCATCAGAGCTAATTTTAGTATAGCGTTTAGCAAACGGTACACAAACATGAGGTATCAGCGATTGAGGATATATTCGAGGTGCTTGCCAGCGCCGCCTGGTAAGAAAAATGTTCGCTGAAATTAAACAAGGCATAGGTTGAGCCGCAGGAAGCCGAAACAATCTACTTTGAAGCCGCGAGCGAAGCGAAACGTTTAGAAGCAGACGAACGTCTGTGGCGCCTGTGGAAGCAGACGAACCTGGAAGAGCACGCCTTCTGCTTTGGAAGCAGACGTGCGAAACGTTTAGAAGCAGGCGAACGTCTGCTCCTACAGGTGCTACAGACGTTCTTCTGCTTCTAAACGTTCCGCACGTCTGTAAGCACAGACGGCGTGCCCTTCCAGCGCTGCGCTACTGAACTGCACATTCTTCAGGTGTTTTTCAACTAAGCCGTCGAGCGTTTTGGATGACTCACGATATCTGTCGGTGTTGACATGGGTGCAGTACGAAGAATTGTATCTAGGAGCGCGTACGTGAGCGCGTGCTCGAGAGCTCGCTCGCGCTGACTTTTTTGAAGCCTAGTTTGAAAATCTCGCTGCAAAGCAGAAGTGAGCCGATTATATGCCGCTACCGCTCGAAGAATGGTCAGTGGGTGTATCTGCTGTGGACACTGCGCTGCTCAGATTGCCGTTCCAATTCGAAAAGAGGATTTTGAGCAACTGTACAACTGGCTTGCTGTGCCAAACACTTTCACCAGCGCCCAAGGAATTAATGTCACTGGCCGACATGCGCTTTGTATTGCACTAAGACGACTTTCGTATTCCAACCGCTGGTGTGGTTTGGAACCTATCTTCGGTCTGCATTCATCAGTGATGTCCAACGTCATGGTTCAAACTATCAGCTACGTTGTTGGTAATTTTCTGCACCTGTTTAGCGATGTCAGCAATCACAGCTGGCTGGCGGAAGCAACAATCACAGTGTGCTGACGGGGAAATTCGCAACAGTGAGTATTCACACAATTCACTTTTTTCTTTTTACTGTCGCTTACTCTTCGAATCAAAGCTAATACCATGTGAAAAGTAGCTATGCGTAGACCACGATTGTTACGCAGCGCGTGTTCGGATGCTCGAAACAGATACAGGTTCCGCACTTCTCGCAGAAGTGCGACATTGTCATGAGCAGTGAAACGTACATGCATATTTCCGTTACACTTCGCTGAGACACTGGCGTTGGATATTTTTATTATGGCGCTTGTCGTCTGCTCTCTTCTGCTCTGAGGATTGAAGGATGTATGCTACAAGAACCCCGCTTGCATGCCCTTTTGAAGGGAGACTTTGAACATTTAAGAGGTGCATTGCAAACTTCACAGCCAGCTCAATACGTTCTCGTAAATTGTAAATATACAGCAGCCATAATTAGTAGTAAAATGTAGTAACCACCGAAACGAGACTTTAAACCAATTCGCTGCGTTCAGAGCGGTTGCATTGTCGTAGGCGACTCCATTACGCCTAGGAGCACCAGATTCCAGACCGAATTTGAACAACAAAGCTTCTTTACACCCAGCACATCATCGTCGAAGCAAGATTAGTGAAAGCGAAAGACGACAGTACCAGTCGTTGCCCATAAACATGCCAACCGGAACTGCAACGACTCCTTGTTCGTCTGAAGCGGACGACTGCCCGATGCAAGGACGCCGCCATGTTGTCACGCTAAATGCGCAAAATACGCGCGCTAACTTCTCAAAATTGCGTGCAAGCGCTAGCGCAATTTTGCTGTTAGCGTTCAGCGCATGCGTATTTCCGACCCGCTATTTCGCTAATTACGCAATCGCCGCAAAGTCCGCTAAACTAAATCTCTCTAATGAAGCCGGGGGAGGTCGCCTACGTGGACGCGGCTAGCGGGAAGTCGGGGGCGGCGGTGGCTGTGGTCGCCAACGGCCGCGGCGTGCCCGCCGCCGCCGCGTCCGTTAGAAGCCGAAATGTAGACACGGCTGAAGAAGTTGCAATAGCGCTCGCTTGCGTTGGAACGGAAGCCAGCATAGTTATTAGTGACAGCAAAACAGCTGTCCAGAACTTTGGAAAAGGGAGGGTCTCGACGGAGGCAGCCAAAATTTTAGAGAAAGGAAAACTTGAAAGAAAGATTCGAATTATTTGGACCCCCGCGCACGAGTCCGTCCCCGGCAACGAGGCGGAGCACGAGCTAGCCCGAGCTCCCTACTTCCGGGCAGCCGTAGAGCCGCGCTGATTGCGATGGGATGGACGAGAGGCTGCAAACTTATAAGGAAATTTTAGAACACTACAGACTTAGCAGAAGGTCCCTGCCACCACCGGACCGAACGCTAACTAACAAGGAGGCCGTCGCTTGGCGGCGCCTGCAAGCTGGGAATTTCCCAAGTCCCGTCTGGCTTTTCCACACGCAAGTGGAGGAAAAGGCGGACGATAAATGCGACACCTGCGGAGAAAGGGATACTCTTGATCACATAATCTGGCAATGCCTTGATTCCCCTGGCGCCAAGGAAAACATAAACAGTAGAGAAGCCTGGGAACTGCTACTGCGGAGCGAGTCCCCCGCCAACCAGCAGCAAGCTGTCCGCCTGGCGGCTGAAGCCGCGAAGAAACACTGTCACTTCGCCTGTCTTTAGTCGCGGAGGCCCCGGCCTCCGTCCCATAGGCCTGCGTGCCGGGGGCGGGGAGTAGGGGGCCTCCTGCATCGGTGGAAAAATAAAGTTCATAACAACAACAACAACAAATGGTCGGAGCCCCCGCTGCCACCGCAACCGCCGCCGCGATTCCGCCGGTTGACCTTTAGCCGGTGCCGCGCGCTTATCATGTGATGTAGGGCTGTAATCAATGTTTCACCGTGATGATAAGCCACGGAATATTTATAAGGTGCAACCGTGAAAAACAAGGCAAGCCACAACTACGCCCAGGAACCACAAGCTAAGCCACCACCAATTTTTTCCCAGGTTGCTGCACGCAGCTGGTTTGTCGAGCCAGTGGTTTCTTTATGTGCTGTCTTTGTAGCGAAAGCTACATTGGCCACGAACGAGGAGTATCGCGTGGCGGGAGGCACAGAGCCGTTGCCTAGCAATCGCCGGAACTGTAACGCCGCGGCTCGCCGTGCCATCTGGCAATCAAGAAGAAACCGCAAGATGTCGCGTTCCTCGTCTTTAATGCAACAACATAGCTAGACATAGCAGCGCATTCTTAATTCTCCTTCATTAGCGTGAGGATGATAGTATTGATGATGATAGCCTAGTCAGCGGTGCATTTCGTGCAGCATTGGACAGGATTGGATTGGACTCGATTGGACTTTTCTGGATTGAAGTGGACAGAAATGGTTGATTTGTATTTCACAGGAATGAACTGTACTTGTATAGTGCCTAGGCACTATAGTACTTGGACTAGATTTGATTAGACTGGATTGGTTTGGATTGGATTAGAATAGACTGGTCTGGATTACGCTGAATTGGCTGGGATTAGATTGGATTGGAGAGGAGTAGGCAGCCGAGCGCCAGGCACACATGCTTTCGCTACGCATATCCTAGCCTAGCTGAGCTAAGCCACGGCCAATGTTTTTCGCACGCTTTCTGCCGCATGCAAGCTTCGGCATGTCCAACAAGTGTGGTGTATCTATATGTCCAAGCAATAGAACGAGGAACAAGGTTAGTCTTCTCATTCCCAGAGGATGATGAACTCTACAAGTGGCAGGATGTTGTGCTCACTACCAAGAACAAGGTATGTATCAATTTTTTCAACGGTTGCCACAAATGCACGTTCTGTTAGCGAGCGATAGAAAATATTAGAGAGTCTCTTCGATGTCTCTTAAGAGGAAATGGCGAAAGAATATCCTTCCTTTCCTGTTATTTGCTTCTCATCGTTTTCCCTGTTAGCAGCGTTCGCATTTGCAGTGCTGCAAATAATTATAATTGGTTTACAGGATGGAGAGACGCAGCGCCATCGTACGTTTTGTGGCAAGTGTGACTTTGGACGGTACACCATTGCTCCTGCCGCGTCGCGTTCCTTGGTGCGCGTTCAAGCAATGGTCTTCAAAGTGTCTGATTGCACACGGCCGGAACGCTAGACAAGGACATATCTAGCGGAATCTCGCGCACGTAATTTCGTTCCATAAACTTTAAAATTATTCTTAAAAATCTTAAATTAATATTGCCCCAAATATTAATATTTCTTACAATATATATAGTATTGCGTTGGTAATAAAGGGATTTACACTTTTGCTATTGTAATACAACTGTTTATATCACTTTCATGCATTCTGTCTCGAGCATATCTCATCATACATCAAACCCCGTGCAGGAAACGTGCCCAAAGTCCCACTAGAAATGCTGCGTCTGCGTATCAAGTCAGTGCGAACACAATTCCTTGGCTTCATATTGGGTGACTCGAAACAAGATGACCTGTCAGCAATAGACTTTCTTTATATCTTCTCTTCTATCTGCACGAGGCAGCGGAGGTGGCTCAGCTACAGAGCCAGTAGCAGGCCCGTGCATTTTCTTTTCCTTCTTCCTACAGCCACAACAACAAATTCGAAAATAATGCGCCGGGAGGTAGCATGTCTTGCTCGTTCTACTGAAGCGTCTGCACCCTGCTATCAAGAACAACAGATAATAATAATAATAATAATAATAATAATAATAATAATAATAATAATAATAATAATAATAATAATAATAATAATAATAATAATAATAAATTGGTTCACAGGAAGGGAAAGGCGCAGTATCTGTCACACGTATGTCTCTGAACACCTGAACCGCGCCTTAAGGGTTGGAAGGAAGGTGGGAGTTAAAGTGGAAAGAGAGAAAGAGGGAGCCGTAGTGGAGGGCTACGGTGTAATTTAGACCACCTGGGGATCTTTAACGTGCGCTGACATCGCACAGCACACGGACGCCTCTTCATTTCGCCTCCATCGAAACGCAGCACAAATGCAATGGAAATTATCATAAACTAATGGATTTTCATAGCTGATGGAGCATCTAAATGTGAAATGCGTTTCATTTAAATGGACTGTTATTAACCACCCAGACTTTACCCCGTTCTTGAACATCGTAAATGAAAGCTCGCCGGTTCTACAGCCCTATGTGACTATTTTCTCCGATCTTCATATCCCGGCATTTGTTTCACAGCAACACAATGAAACGTTTAGGATATTCAGGCGTGCCTGATGAGGTCAGTGATATCAATATACGTCTCTCTCCCAGTGCGGAAGGAAGCGCGGCGCGGTACCTCCCCATCCCGTACCCGCGCCTTAAGCACGGAATCGCCCCCTTTCTACCTTTCGTCCTCTGTACGCAAAATATTCGTCGCCGAACAAGTGTTACGCAGGAGAATCTGCCAACATGTCACTCAATCCCCTCTCAGGGGCTTCGTCTAATTAAGCCTGTTATTCTTACTACTTTGCACGCTCATCACTGTCACGGCATTAGGCAAGCACAACTGAACGATACGAATACGACTGGAGCCACACTAGCATTCAGTGCTCGTAGACTCGTTAGGGCGGCCGGGCCGCGCTATCATTTTCTACAAAGCCTGTAATACACCCTTACGTGTGTGCTCAGCAGCAGTTTGAAAAAGAAAGCTGCTCCCGCTCTGGGCGTCATTCGGGCCTGTAAGCGATCAGAAGACTCTTTCTTGCAAACACGGACCTTATTGCCAGGTGCCACTGCAACAATCCTTTGATTAGCGCTGCGGCTGTTCCAGGCACTATCCAAAAATGAAGAGGCCTCTGAGATGTTGCAACCGGGAGTCGCCATGCTGCAGCAAACGCTCTTGGGGTACTCGGCTGCATTGGTTAAAATGAAGGTGGTTTCAAACCAGGTCGCGTAATGGGAGACCACAGCGACAAACTTTCAGCTCACTCTGTAACCGAACACGTTCCTCAAAACTTTCAGAGCCACGCGTTATAGTTAGGTCGCAAGCAAAACCTCTCATATGGCAGGTGCATAGGTGAAAAAAAGCCTTTTAATTGCATTCTCTACATTTAACTTTTCTCTTCCGTTCCTCCAAAAGGCAATTTCCACATCCATACTCCAAAGTTAACCTATTCGCTTTGATGTCATACCAACAGATAATATTAAGCGCGAAACGGCCTTTTGGAGCAGGGAGACGGTGGCATATCTCCAGCACTTTACGAATGACTTTGCTTTTTTTTTTTTTTTTTTTTTTGAGAAAACAAGGTAAGAACCTCATAATGCACTATGTGAGCACACTTCAGTACATTCACTCTCAATTCGCCTTTATAAGCACCTCGACTCGCTAAAGGTGGCCTTATTGTTTTATTTTTCTATTCAGCGCGTAGTGACCAGACTTGTCATTCCACTGAGCAACAGCCCTTCTGTGCCTTTTGGCGTTTTGAAGGTATGAGGCGGATTGTAATTGAACTGAGGGGCGAGAAACACGCAGGAGATAAACGAACAAGACAAAAGACTGTCGAAGAGAATCTGCGGCGGACCACGCTTGGGAAAGGAGAGTAAACTGCACAGACACACACACACACACACAAAAAAAAAGCGATGCGGCGGCGTGGCCTCCAACGGGTGTCTAACACGCTCCCGCACAGGGGTTTCCGATAGGTATCGGGTTACTGCTGGTGCACCTAGGGTACACGCACGTACAGAGGTCGGGTCCAACGGTAAAATGTCGGGGAGTCTGGTTTAAAGCCTTCCTTCCCTCTAAGTGCATAGCGGCACACCCTTGAGCGCTGCACCACCACCATGGCGACGCCAGTGCTTTCATCATTCTCCTCATAACATCTAAGAGACCCTCGAATTATTTATTTGTTACTGCTTTGTTGCTCTATAAGTAAGAAGATACTCTCACTTAAGGTGCCCCAATTTTTGCTGTTTTCTCTTTTTATTTCTGTATTAGTAGGGGATGATAATACCATCCCCCCACTACCAAAAATTACTGCCCCATGTGGCACAGTAAAGCGCCCACGGCAGAGATCAGCGTGGGCAACGCTGCTCTCCAGGAGAGTCATTTGAGTGAACATGAATCTTCGGCAGACTCTCTCTACGGTGACCGTCACAAAATTCAGGCCATCCGGCTTAACTCTTCGCCTTGTCCTAGTTAGATGTGCTACCAGAAACACCAGGAACACATGTCTACAAAAATTACCTTAGACGTTCGCTCATACATTGAACATGAGGTTATTTGCTAGTGGTCTGTTAACTGAATTTTTTTATTTGAGCAAGAACAGACCCCTCGTGCGCAATAAATGTACTATAACTTGGTCAATCTTGGGGAGGAAAGGGCGGCCCATCACATCAAGGCCAAGGCCGCGGGGAGGAAAGTCTCTCCTTCTTTAATCTTTCCCTCTAACTCTTTTCTTCTATTCTCTCTGTCTTTTGAATCTAGGGTGCCTTGATGCGCGCGGCGCGCATCGAGGCACCCTATTTGAATTATTTGAATCCGACTGCCGCGCCTACATCCGGCGACCGCTGAACCACCCGCGCGTCGTTCGCCTCGTTTGAATTGTTAGTGTTTCGTGTGCACCGTCAGCCGCTTTGTCTGTGCTGCCTTGTGCGCGCAGACGTTTCGTCTCCGGCCTCTTTGTCGTGTTGTTCCTTCACGTGCTCGTACTGGCATCATGTCAGCCATGTCAGCAACGGCAGTAGTTGGTTTTGTGCCCGTGTGCTTCGAAATATGTCCCCATCTCCTGCTCCGACCTAGTTTGGTTTCGGTTGTGCGACTTGTGCCGTTTTACAGAACAGTGAATCCCTTGCGTGGGCCCATTACACGCGGAGGTGGTTACCATTGTGCTCGAGACCATCGTGTGCGCTTATGATCGCTGTCCATCGTTACGTAAGACAATGAAGGTCAGCGCCTACTGAAGTCTTTTAACATCTCTATGCAGCTACTAAAGAGGAGCTTTCCGCTTGTGTGGTACCGTTTATACGTCGTCTCGTTTAAAGTGGATCGGATGCGACTCGGGTCGATACCCTAATAAAATTCGTCTTCGGAGACAGTGGATGCCAGTGCACACAGTGACCTTTCGCGCATATTGTGCATTGGAATCATTTCAACATGCGGAGTTCCACAGCGCTGGCAAATTTAGGAGCGCCGCGACTCTTCGGTAGTGCTCTGCTACCGGAGATGTAATTTACGCGGAACATGGAGCTGCAGCACGAACATTCAAGGAAAAAAGTGCGACGACGCTTCAAAGCCGGCAAGCGCAGCAGCGAGGACACTAGTTTGTTGGTAACAAAATCGTATTTGTAAGTAAACGTTTCGGAAAGCGTTGTGATAACTGTGGAATCGGTTTGTTCATACGCAGTGGAAGAAGAACTCAAAAGTGTGCGAAACGTGTAAAGTATGGTGCATTACAAGCGCTCTGTTTTTTTTTTTTTTTTTTTTTTTTTTTCATGAGCACATCTCTCGGGAAATTACTCTCTTCCGCGTTTTATCTTTTTTTTTTTTGTCGTTTATACTGGGCCACGGTGCTGGCTACGCTCTCTGATGCGTAAGCCCTGTTTTGAGCCTGCAGTGAACATTTTAGCAGTAATCTTCGTGTTAGAGTGGCCTCAAGAACAACTGCGGAGATTGCTATGCATGTAAACCACATTATTCAATTCCAGATTTAGGTGTACGAAAATCGGCAGTGTGTTATGAGACAGAGCCGCGCCGATCATCGTCTCTCTCGAAAAGCTCGAAACAACGTAATGAAATGTGAAAAACGCTCGAAAAAAGATACCGCCGAAAAAAGATACACAATATAGCTTCACGGTGTCACGGAATCGAAAGTATTTCGACTGTGACCGTCACAATTATCGTGAGCCGATGGTCGATAACGATGTACGCTGTTGTTATGTTGGCCCCTGAGGGATGCTAACCGGTCGACGCTCCCGGCCGCGCCGGCTCAACTTCCTCGGCTTCCTATTGGCTGATGAATTCGGCGGAAAAAGAAAAGTCCAGCGGCGAGAATCGGTTCCGGGCCGATTTGGCTTCCCGCCGAGATTTCCGGCGGATTATCTCCCGCGGCGGCTGAATTCGCTCGCTCTCGCCGCCGAATGCTCAAGTGTGAACGAGCCATTACATCTCTTCTCGGGATAGCAAATATTGTCACGTCATCAACTACGTCAGTGGCCGTCTCCGGAAGTGACATCATCATATGATCACGTCTCATACGGTCTTGGCCGATGACACCTCCAGGTGATTCACGCATTAGGAACTCAATTCTGCCGGGTGCCCAATCCAGGCGTCCGTGCTGCGCCTTTCATTTGGCGTTTGCTCGAATGTCGTACCACACAAAATGCAAATGCAGACGCAGTAAAGCAGGACTCAGCGGCGTTTCAATGAGAAGGCTTTCGTCTTATCAAAATTTACCGCTTCAAAGTGCTTTGAAAACACTTTTTTCCGCGATAGCATAACGGCCCGTGTCGCAGGAAAGCCGGTTGCAATGAGAGAATCCACAGTAACCAAAGAAATTAAAGTAGATGTACTCGGAGCATACCGGGATTCGATCTCTTGACCTTTATATCGCGAGACGAGCACGGTGCCGATACACCAAATTTCCACTTAAGGCGAAAGCGTTTCTAGGCTCACGGAACAATCCCGTGCGCGAGAGTTGTGCGCGCGATATTTCATATGCCGCGAGATTCCGCGAGAAGTGATGTGTTCTTGTCTGCGTTCCTACCATCTGCAATCCCACACTTGACTGAGCGCCACCGAACGCCACGCGACTGGAGCGATGGTGTACCATCCAAACACTTGTCGGGGAAAGTGTGACCCATACTGCGCCTTTCCTTACCTGTACACCAATTATAATTATATATCGCACTGCAACGAGTTCCGAATAAAGGCAAATGAAAGGCGAGGAAGGGTGGGCTTTCGCCATTCTCCTCTTAAGAGTCATCTATGAGACCCTTCATTTTTTTTTTGTTATTACCGATTTGCGTGGGACAGGTACAAAACGTAACAGCAAAAAACGTCAGCAAAAAACGCAACTAACGTGACAGGTTTGACTTTTTTTTTTCAAATGCACCAGTTCACAAGCACTCCAATCCATGTTGGCTGGTCAGGAAGTACTCGATGCGGTTCTCTCCGTTACATTCTTATGGCATTAGGTTTTTACCCGCGCAGAAAGATGAGATTCCTTTTGGTGCTATTATGCTCCTCGGTCTCCACAGTTTGTGAAAAACGTGGATGCAGTACACGCAGATATCGAAATGTCATATAACAAATTTCTACACTGTTTAGTTCAAGTACAGGGCATTTTTGCGTCAGCTTTGTCATACCCTGTCTTTAACGCTTTCGCTGTCACGAACGTACTGGTACATGTTTGCGCTTCGCCGCCACAGTGTCACCGACGTACCGGTACGTTCTATATCGTGCCATCAAAACTTCGTGCCTGAGCGCGAAGCAGGCGCGCTTGGACAGGCTGCGCCACTTGTCAAATCTTTCTACAAATACGTATTTTCGCCGCCCGCGTTGTGTCGATACGTATATACTGAAGTGTATGGAGCGCCCACGCCCACCCCCACTACCTCCTTTGCTGGGCGGCGCGGTCGCTCCGCGCGCGCTACTTTATCGTGTTAAGAGATCTTGCGGCGCGGTAAATCTGCAATTTGGTGGCGATATCAAGCCGGCGAGAACCAGAAGTCGACCTATTGCGAATTCTTTAGGGTAGACCGCGCCACCACGTTGCTCACGGGCCGCGCTTCGCACTCTTCACGCACTGTGGCGCCACCTATCTGTTATGATGCGATGATGTCACACATGATGTACGATAGGCTAGGAATCATGAACATAGATGAACATGGCTCCAAGATCTAGGCAGGGATCAGACACGTATCAAGCTTAGTTTTGGAATAAAAACTAATGCAGGAACAAGGCCTGATGAACAGCCGGGTGGGATCTTTTATTTGGAACAGCAAACAGAAACAGCAAGCAACCAAACTGAAGCAGTAATCTCTTAGGATAAAAATCAGAAGTGGAGATACGCAAAGTTAATGTAGCTGTTTGAGCTAGAGCTGGCTATGGTGCGAGTCAGGAAACAAAGGACAAGACGAAAACCGAAGAGCTGATGGGATGGGGAGATTAAGGCTATAGATAAACATCGGGAAGCCTCCAGGGAACATAGATATTCTAAGCGTAGGGGAGAACCAGAAGCAGACACCGAGAGAAAATGGGATAAATCCATAAAACGTAGAAGGGAGGTATCTTACCTAATGAATGATAAAATTAGAAGACAGGGGTCACAATGGTTGTCAAAAGTAAACAGAAAGAATGAAAACGCCGCTAAGAAATTCTGGCAACGTCTTAATTCGGTAACAAGACTAGCCTAGAGCCCAGGTCTATTCATTCAGCTCAAGGTATAAGGCAAAAGGGGAAAAGTCAATAGAACATATAGGATAACGATGTCAAAGAAGTTAAAAAAACTAATAAATGTCATAGGTATCTTAATAGATGAGGATAAGACCGGTTAAGGGAATTGTTCCAATTGGACAAAGAGAGTGGGAAAGAGCCGAGAAGAGAGTATCAAATAGCACATCAGAAGGCCCAGATGGTATTCCTATTATGTTAAAAACATTTGGCCTTAAACCTATGGAAACGTTGAGAGAGGTGGTGAACAAAATGTTAATGGCTGGCAAAGCTCCTGATAAATTGAGGCTAAGTAGGATGTGCATGGTATATAAGGGAAAGGGGGACAAAGCTGACATGAACAACTACCGTTCCATAACAGTAAGAACAGTGGTGTACAGGGTGGTTATGCAGATTATAAAGGACAGACTGCAGGCATGGGTAGAGAGTGAGGGGGTACTAGAAGAGCTGCAGAATGGTTTCCGGTAACAAAGGAGGTTAGAGGACAATCTGTTGTCATTGACACAGTGTATTGAGGTTGCAGAAAGGAAACACAGACCCCTACGGTTAGCTTTTCTAGATATCAAAGGAGCCTATAATAGTGTACATAAAGACGTCTAATGGTGTCATCTCGACGTGTAAGATGTGGAAGGTAGAGTAACAAATATTTTGAAATATATTTATAAGGATAACCAGGCGCTTATACAATGGGAAAAGGGTGTCGAAGCCTGTAGAGGTAAAGAGGGCGCTTAGACAAGGGTGTCCTCGTCACCTTTGTTGTTTTGCTGTACCTGCAATGATAAGAGGCTAAACTAGGGAAGAGTGGACTCAGCTTCAACATTTCCTTCTTCTAGCAAGGAGAATTTAGCCAACAGTCATTACCAGGACTAATGTATGCAAATGATGATGCCAGGCAGCATCCTCCCAGAGGTTGAACGCAGCTATGCTCTTTCGTAGTGCTGCATTTCGTCGTCGTTGCAGGTGCGTTATTGCGGCATCCGTTCCACGGGCAATTCTTCATCGTTGCGGGTGCGTTGTTGCGTCATTTGTTCCACCGGCAATTCGTCGTCGTTGCGGGTGCGTTGTTGCGTCGTCGGTTCCACGGGCAATTCTTTGTGGTTGCAGGTGCGTAGTGATGGCGTCGAGGTGGCGGTAACCGCGGACTTTTCTAATGTCGATGCGTAGTCGTTCCGTGTCCGCGTCAATTGGGGGTCTTCCGCGTAGCGATTTCCAGTGAGCCTACCCCCGATGGTCGTTGGTTTCAGTTTTTGCGCCGGGGACTGGGCGATCGGCCCATGAAGAACTCGCAACAGATGGCGAAGGGCGAGCCCTGGGCAACAGTGATCTAGATTGCCGCAGACGAGACAAAACAACCCGGCGCTGGTCATTGACGAAATCTTCAACGGCTCGGGGCCGTCCGTCGTAGCGAGGCCGCGGAGAATCTGCGGAAAAACCTTCAAGGACCAGTCGACGGTAGGGTCAGCACCGATAGAAATGACCTGGTTCGCCGCAGTGAAAGCGTAACGGCCGTCGATCGGGGGTACTCCTCTCATCTGCTTTCCGTGTAGACGGTCGGGAATCTGTGACGTACTTGATCACGGGGGCTGCTATTTTTGGCACAGCTACGTTCGCAGGAATGAGGGATGGCGACGAGGGCGGAGAGTATTGCAGAACCTCGGCGTATGTGGGCGAGGTTCACCGCTTGGAAACAGAGGCCGGAGCGCTTGCTGCACCTCGTCGCGGACAACGCTCGCAATGGAGGTACAGCTGTTTGAAGTGTGCCATACAGCATTCGGAGTCCGTCGCGGACGATAGATCGTACGAGCTCCCGTAGCGCCGATGTGGCCATGTCATGCGATAGTAACTCTGCAGAGACGGAGGCGACGTGGACGGTACGACCTTGTGCCGAAGCTCGCTGCTGAAGCACTTTCTCTATCGTGGATGTTTTCGCAAGGGTCGGCGGGCTGCGCACCAAGCCAGCAAAAAGCTGCTCTTTGACGCCACGCATGAGGTAGCGCAGATGTTTTGTCCTCGGACATCGTAGGATCCTCACGCTTGAAGAGGCGCGTCATGTCTTCGATATATGCCGCGACGGTTTCGTTAGACATTTCGACCCGAGATTGGAGAGTGCGTTCGGCCCGTTCGCGGCGATCTGAGCGATCGTAAGTTGTCCAAGATGACACTTGGACTCACTCCAAGAAGACAGCTGCACTTGATAGTTCGCGCACCACGTCCGAGTGCCATTATCAAGGCTGAAATAGACGTTTCGAAGCCGGGCGACGTCATCACAGAGGTTGACCGTAGCTACCCTTTCGTAGTGCTGCAACCAGTCGTCGACGTCTTCATAGGTGTACCCGTGAAAGGTCTTTGGGACGCGGGGGTTCTGAAAGGTCGCGTATGTGGGGGTCACGCCAGGCATTGCGACGACGTCGTGGCTGCCGGTAGTCATGCCTCATGAAGAAAACTCAGGTGGTAGGCCTCGTTGCCTGCGGCTGGTGCGGTGAACAGGCGCTTCATCTAATATAAAAGTAGCACTCCTGTTTAGCTGAGGGGTACGGGACATCAGACCTCACTTCCACCAGAGTTTTCACAGTGTTGATGACTGGGGCTAGCCTAACAGACCCGGCACAGCTGAAATTCCACGGCCCGAGTTTTAGGTACGTCGTTGTTGTTGTTGTTGTCCAAATAACTTATGGCACATACCCACAGAGGGGGATTGGCCAAGAATTGGGTAGCAAAGAACTTTTTTTTCAAGTGTACTTGCCGGAGCCGATTCACTTCAACGTCTTTCGCTCCGAGTGCCCCCTGGCAATATGGTACTGATGGCTGAAAACAGGGTAGATTTGCAGATGTTGATGGATATCTGCGGCAAAGAGGGGGTAAAATTAGGCATGCAGTTAAGCAATGAAAAATCGGCTGACATCATTTTTAATGATGAAACCCGGCGAACTGATTTAGGATACATGAGAACATGCTGGAACTAGTGGATAAGCACAAGTATTTTGGAGTGTGGATAAATAATGAATCTGAATACCTGATGAAACATGAAGAAATAAGTCGCAGCTAAGGGTAGGAGGTACGCAGCCGTCGTGAAACAGGGCACTGTGGAATTACAATAGGCATGAAGTGGTGTAAGAGATTTGGAAAGGGTTGATGGTTCCTAGTCTCACTTTTGCCTTTTGGGAGCTCACGAGAATACGCCATATCAGGGTTTGCAGATTTACCTTGGGTGGTCTTCATTTCAGATCAGGGAAGCTGGCAGCAAGGTAGCGTTTGAGCAGTGATTGAGAGAAATGGGAGAAAAGCGATGGGCTAGGAAAGTCTTCAGCTACCTCTACATGCGGAATGTTGACACAGAATGCAGAAGGCGGGCAAGAAAATAGGCAAGCACACATTTGGAAAAAGGAAAAGGTAGGGGAACCAGCCAGGAATTACCTGTTAAGAAAAAGGTAAGAGAAACAGAGAAGGGTCTGTGGAAAACAGGGATGGAGATCAAATCAGCACCGGAAATGTACAAAACTTTCAAGCAGGAAATGCCCAAAGAAAACATTTACGATATATCTAGGGGCAGCTCATGGTTGTTCGAAGCTGGGACAGGATTATTGCGGTCTGACACACACCGAGTTAAGTACCAAGAGATAGACACGCTGTGCGGTGTGTGTGGAGAGTATGAAGGAACGGCTGAAAACTTAATATTTTCCTGTAATGGGCTCCACCCTATTAGTCCAAGGCAGCAGGGCAAATTTAGCCAAAGCATTGGGGTTTAAGGATAGTAGAGGAAAAAAAGACTGAAAAGGTAGAAATAACCAAACGAGGTTAACTAATTGTTGGCTGAAATGAAGCAAAGAATAGGTACAAATTATATTATTCACGACTAGGCGGCCAGTGAAGCCGCCTCCTTCAATGGGTTCAGGCTTATCCATCCATAACAGGGCGGCCAGCCAAGCGCCCCCGCTTATTCTGGCTGTGCAAATTTTAATCGATGTCGAGCGGACGCGTTTCTTTAACGACATGTGTGATGTATACGCTTCCGACTAACAGTGCGGGACGTTGATATTGTCACGTAGTGGTGACGAGGTCGACGACACAAATGAAGGGTCGATGATTGCACTGAAGAAACTCTTTATTTGGGCTGACTTGCGCCCGCAAAAGAAATAAGCAACTCGGCGGCGGCGATAGCAACAAACGCGCTCGTCGGTCGTCGGACAAAGAATGCCCGTCACACTCGTCAACGCTCAATTTAAAGGGTGCACAGAACAATCTAGATAACGTCGCAAACAGCTACCAGCACGGGCTGGAACATTGTGGAAAGACACCCGAGTGGCCGGAACATTCGAGACAGATCTCGGTGCATCTTGCGCTACAACAAAACTGATAAAGGTGTGACTCGTGACATCGAGCATTAACAAACAAAGATTACGGAACTGATACGCGGTCCAGAATCAGAGTGATAAGCCTGTATGCCGGCGGCTGTTAAAAAACAACAAATACTGTTTGAAGGTTTCGCGGCATTACTCCCCCCTTAAAAAAAACATCGCCTCGATGTTCCAAAACAAAGAAA
Source organism: Amblyomma maculatum (assembly GCF_055883805.1). Classification (NCBI taxonomy): domain Eukaryota; kingdom Metazoa; phylum Arthropoda; class Arachnida; order Ixodida; family Ixodidae; genus Amblyomma; species Amblyomma maculatum. The sequence continues at coordinate 22,158,013 of NC_139354.1, forward strand.
CTTAAACATAAACACTACCACGGATTTTTTAACGCGCGTAATATGGCTTCAGTCGTACAACATGTACAATTTCTGGGCGTGCGCGTCGCCTTTGTGATGCTGACGTTCCGTCGGGAATGACTTCATAGTCCAGTGGTCCGACGCGGCGAATGATTTTGTATGGCCCAAAGTATCGACGCAACAACTTTTCACTTAATCCGCGACGGCGAATTGGTGTCCAAACCCACACTTGGTCTCCTGGATTGTACTCTGCGTGGCGTCGTCGTAAATTGTATCGTCGCCTGTCGGTGCGCTGTTGGTCTTTAATACGCAGCCGTGCGAGTCGTCGGGCTTCCTCCGCACGCTGCAGGTAGGCGGCGACGTCAAGGTTGTCTTCGCTGGTTGCGTGCGGCAGCATTGCGTCGAGCGTCGTCGTGGGCTCCCTGTCGTACACAAGCTTAAACGGGGTCGCTCTGGTCGTCTCCTGGACTGCCGTGTTATACGCGAAGATCACGTACGGCAAGATAGTGTCCCAGGTCTTGTGTTCAGCGTCGACGTACATAGCGATCATGTCCGCGATCGTTTTGTTCAGGCGCTCCGTAAGGCCATTGGTCTGGGGATGGTACGCAGTTGTTCGTCGATGGCTTGTGTGACTGTATTCCAGGATGGCTTGCGTCAACTCTGCCGTAAACGCCGTTCCCCTGTCCGTGATGCACTTCTGGGGCGCCGTGTCGCAAGAGAATTTGTTCGACAAAAAATTTGGCGACTTCTGCCGCGGTACCATTTGGTAGTGCTCTTGCTTCGGCGTAACGGCGTACCTAACAGTGCTGTGTAATGAGTAGTAGGCCGCTGTGCGCGGCTTTACAGCAAGACAAACGAATGAGGACGCATTACGAGTGAGGTCCGGTAACACGCTCTCGCGTGGAACCGTCCAAACACACTTGCCGGAAAAAGTGACAGATGCTGCGCCTTTCTTTCCCTATAAATGAATTATAACAATATGCAGCACTGCAACGAAAGCAAACCATGAGAAGCAAATAATAGGCTAGGAAGGGCACCCAGTGGCGTCGCTAGGGTGACCCGCACCCAGTGCGGAAGCGCGGCGCGGCACTTTCCCTCCTCCCGTATCCGTGCCTTAATCACGGAATCGTACACTTTCTAACTCTTGTCCTCCGTACGCAAAATGTTCGCCGCCGAACAAGGCTCCTTCTAATTAAGCCTGTTATTCTTATTACTTTGCGCGCTCATCACTGTCACGGCATTAGGCAAGCACAACTGAACGACACGAGTACGAATGTAGCCACAGTAATATTCAGTTTAAAGTGCGCGTAGATTCGTTAAGGCGGCCCTGCCGCGCACGCAGGAGCCGAAAGGAACAACGTTCACTCGTTGGGCTATAGTTTATTAAAGAATGGTCCGTACAAGGTGCAACCAATAGCACACACACAAAAAAAAAAGAGGAGATGCAGACCACATGCATGGGGAAGGAAGGGAAGACAAGGAGGAGGAAAAGAGCAGACCCGCGCCAGCAGCGCACGCATGAAGAAGTGCACCGCGCTCTGAAGGCGGGCAGCCGGCGTTGTTTTCCCACTCCTCCTGGCTGGATATCACGCACTCGCTTTACCACGCGTACTCGTTATCCCCAGGGGCTCTTCTACAAAAGCAGTTTGAAAAAGAACTCGACTGCTCCCGCTCTGGTCGTCGTTCGGGCCCGTAAGAGATCATAAGACTCTTGCAAACAAGGACCTTGCTGCCAGGGGTCACTGCAACAATCTTTTGATTAGCGCTGCGGCTGTTCCAGGCACGTTCCAAAAATGAAGGCGCCTCTGCAATCTTGCAACCGGAAGTCGTCATGCTGCAGCTAACGGTCTTTGGGTATTCGGCTGCATTGGTTAGTACCAAGGTGGTTTTAGACCTAGGTCGCATACTGGCAGTCCACAGCGAAACACTTTCAGCTCAATCTGTAACCGAACCCGTTCCTCAAAACATTCAGTACCACACGTTGTAGGTAGGGCCCAAGCAGATCCTTTCTTACGTCAGGTGCACAGGTGAAAGCATTTTATTCGCATTCTCTACATTTAACTTTTCTCTTTTCGTTTCCTCCAAAAGATACAAGCTGGCTTCCATATCCAGACTGCAAGATTACCAACGCGCTTTGTTGCCATAGCAACAGAAAATATTAAGCGCGAAATGGCCTTTTAGAGCTGGGAGACAAGTGGCCATCCCCCGGCGTTTTTTTTTTTTTTTATTTCAGCGCTTTCAGTTGCGTTTCTCAGGCTAAGAATGAAAAGACAAAAGGTAAGAACCGCATAATGCACTACGTGAGCACACTTAGTAAATTAATTCTCAATTCCCCTTTATAAGCACCTTACCTCGCTAAAGGTGGCCTCCTCATTATCGTTTTATTTTTCTGGTAAGGTCGTAGTGACCAGACTTGTCATTCCACTGAGTAACAGCTCTTCTGTGCCTTTCGGCGCTTTGAAAGTGTGAGGCGGATATGTGACTGGGCCGAGGAGCGAGAAGAAAGTGTGAGGCGGATACGTGACGGCCGAGGAGCGATAAAGACACAGGAGATAAACGAACAAAACAAAAGGCTGTCGAAGAGAATCTGCGGCGGACCATGCTTGGGAAAGGAGTAATCTGCACATACACAAAAAGAGGTGATGCGGCGGCGTAGCCGTCGACGGGTGTCGTCTAACATGCTCCCGCGCAGGGGTTTCCGATGAGTATCCGGTTAATGCTGATGTTTCTAGGGTACACGCACGTACAGGGGTCGGGTCCAACGGTGAAATGGCGGGGAGTCTGGCATAGAGCCCCTTCATCCCTCTCACTGTGCAGCTGCACATCCTTGAGCCCTGCATCCTTTGCGTAGCACCCTGCCCGACGCCAGTGCTTTGCCATTCTCCTCTTAACATCTAAGAGACCCTCGAATAATTTTCAGTGTTCTTTTCTGCTGTTCTGTTTTTAACACTTCGATATGAGTAGGTGACATTTTTTGCCGTTGTCAGATGGGGAGGGAGATTAACACCCGGAGGTGTCGCGCCATCCTGCCGTTGTCAGATAGGAAGGGGACTGGGCACCTCTCCAGGAGAGTCATTTGAGTGAACACGCCTGCTCCAGCAGAGTGTTCCCAATGTCATGTAAGGATGCCGTCACGGAGCTGCAAGCCTTCCGGCTTAACCCTTCGCCTTGTCCTAGTCAGATGTGCTGCCAGAAACACCAGGAACACACGTCTGCTAAAATTACCTTAGCCGTTCGCTCGTACATTCAACACGGGGTTATTTGCTAGTGGTCTGTTAACTGAAATTGCTTATTTGAGCAAGAACAGACCCCTTGTGTGCAATAAATGCACTATAACTGTGTAAATCTTAGGGTGGAAAGCGTGGCCCACCACTTCAAGGCCAAGGGCGCGGGGAGGAAAGTCTCTCCTTTAATCTTTCCCTCTATCTATCTCTTTTCTTCTATTCTCTCTGTCTTTTGAATCCGACTGCCGCGCCGCCGTCCGGCGACAGCTGGACCGCCCGCGCGTCGTTCGCCTCGTTTGATTTGTTTGTGTGTTTCGTGTGCACCGTCAGCCACTTTGTCTGTGCTGACTTGTGCGCGCAGACATTTCGTCTCCTGCCTCTTTGTCGTGTTGTGCCTTCACGTGCTCGTACTGGCATCATGTCAGCCATGTCAGCTACGGCAGTATTTAGTTTTGTGCCCGTGTCCTTCGAAATATGTCCCCATCTCCTGACCCCGACCCAGTTTGGTTTCGGTTGTGCGATTGTGCCGTTCATAAAGAGCCGTGAATCCTTTGCGTGGGCCCATTACACGCGCAGGGGATTACCATTTTGTCCTCGACCTTCGTATGCGGTTATGATCGCTCGCCGTCGTTACGTTAGACAACGAAAGTGCGTGCGGGCTCACGTCTTTCAGATGTCCATGCAGCTACTGAAGAGTAGCGTTCCGCTTGTATCGTGCCGCTTATACGTCGTTATTTTTAAAATTGGATTGGATAGGACTGGGATCGGCACACTAATCAAATTTCACATGCAGAAGAGCGTGTACGTCTCCAGAGACAATGGAGGCCAGTTCACAGAGTGACCTTTCGTGCATGATTTATATATTCATTTTTATTTATGCTACATTTTCACGAATACAGCGCCATTTTTAGAAACAAATATTCAGTTGTGTAAATTTTCAATAAAAAATGGAAATGTTCAGTCATGATTTTGCCCACTTTCTTATCGCTTCTTTCAACACTATTCACGAGCGAGGTCGCATGCACTACAAACGTAAGCGCGAGAGCTCTCTGAAGTTCTCATTAATGCACTTTATGCCTTGTTTGCCATTGCTTCTGCTAGCAGGTCGCGATTGACATGACGTGTTTGTATGCTGTGTGATCTCTGGAGATCGCACTCTGTGCGCGCGTATGCACGCAAGCGAGCTGCCGTTAACGCACTTCGTCTACTTTGTCATTGCTGCTGCCAGCTTGTCTCGCTAGACTTGACACTGCGACCAGCTTCCAGCAGCAATGACAAAGTAGGCCAAAGGGTGCATTAAAGGAAGCTCGCTCGCGCACGTACGCGCGTCCGACGTGCGATCTGTGTAGAGCAACAAATGGACCTTCTGCCTTTACAGAGCAAGTTTTTAGGCGCCAGGCTGTGCGAACGTCACTCCCCAGGCGCCAAAAATCGCTTGTTCCATTGTTGGGCCTCCAGAATGCAGGGCGTAACTGATGAAAAAATTGGCACTAATGCTATATGTAATTCGTAGCCGTTAACTCTATGGCTGGGAGGCACAGGAAGTAGGAAGTTCCAGCCCCCTGTGCAAGCTGCGGACGCGCTCCTACTCTCGACACCAGGTTCGGTCTGTCCTTTGCGCAAAGGACGGGTCTGTTTGGGTAGGATGCATTTAGTGCAATCCACATATGACTGAAAAAAATTCGCCTTAGTCCAACCGCGTCGACATCAAGCAAGCAAGCGCACCGCGTGTCCCGCAGGCGGCGCGCATATCAGAAATGTCTGTATGTGTTACTGTTCTTGGTTTTTATGAGTATGGGGGAGGAGAGGAGATTCCTAGTCACTACTCAACTTGACGGCATCGTGGGCAGCGCTCGCTCTCTGCTATAGACCGACACGAATTATATGGACGTGTTCCTTAATCTGTTCTTGTCACGCTCTACTGCGAACCTCAATGGAAACCTAGGAGGATGCAGAAAATTTCTGGAGTAGAGGAGCCTTGCGCTGTTTAGAATGAGGTGGCGCCGCCTCATGGCGGTCAATAAAGACCTGACTGGGAAATACTACGACGGCTTTGCCTATGCTGCAGAGCGTATCTCGCAGGCTTTCTACGTCGAATCGAGTTTCTCTCTGTCCCTTCGCCAGCTGAAAAGACTCATCATGTATCATGGGCATTGTGAGCCGGCAGTAACTTGACAATGAAAGGAAGCACTGCGGCTCCCTTCCGATGAGTGTTAGTAGTAACTTTATTAAAACAAAGGAGTTTGGGCTATGCATTGCCTTCGGCCCCCACACTTCCCCACCACACTAAAACATTCATTTTCCTGCGGTTCATGCTGTGGGGATCGTCCGCCGAACAGGACCCTCAGAGTGCAGCAGGGCCTCCCAGGGGGTGAGGCACTCCATACGCCGTGGGGGAGGATTCGCCGGGCATTCGAACAGGATATGGGCGAGGGTTGCGGTGGGGTGGTTGCAAAGAGTTCAGGAGGGATCAGTGAGAGTCTAGTGATAGCGTGACGTACTATAAGGGTCGGGAGGGTGCGTGTCTGGAGTCACCAGAGCCTCTGGTGGGGTTATCCAGAGATTAGTGATCTGGGGGTAGAGCAGTCGCTCAGCCAGATAGGTCTGCGTTAGATCAATCAAGGAGTGCATGCGATCCAGCTTGAATCCCGGATTGGAGGCCGCCGGCGCCCGGTTTATAGACGCTCAGGCTAATGAACTGGCTGTATCGTTACCAGGATTCCCGAAGTGCGCAGGCACCCATATCAGATCCACATGGTGAGGCGGGTTGGAGGTGGGCGAGCTCCGTATTCTGAAAGCAGAAACGTTAACTCTACCACATGAAAAATTTAGTATCGCAGTTTTAGAGTCAGGAATTATGTAACCTGATTCATGTGTGTAAGCACATAGGCGATGGCTGCTTCCTCGGCTGCGTCCGAGGAGATGACCTACGGGAGGGGGACAGTAGAAAAAGGTTGCAGGAAGGAATTGGTGACGGTCAATACCGCGTCCTCTTTCGTAGCGTGCGGCATCCACTCATACGGTGTCCATTTCGGAGTCGTAGTATTTGTGGAGCGCCTCTTCTTGAGCTCGGCGGCGATGCTGGAGAGTGGGGGGGGGGGGGGGGGGGGCATGTTGCGAGGGAGAGGCTTGATGAGAAGGTCTCATTGGAGGGGGCGAGGTATGGGATGGAGGGTAGGGTCATTCGCTTAGATGCGAATGTCTAAAGTCTCCATTACATGGCGACCAGTGGAGGTCTTGGTGCGACGCAAGTATTGGGCTTGGCGATGGGTCTCCACAAGCTTCCCAAGTGTGTTGTGGAGGCCCAGCTGCAGAAGATGTTCTGTGGAAGTGGTGACTGGCAGATGTAGGGGGTCTTGAACGCAGTGCGTAACATAACGTTTAAATCGTCCGTTTTCTGCCTGTTGAGTCAGAGATAGGGATTGTGCATAGAACGGCTGAGGACGAAGCCGTGAATGACACGACATAGTTTGTTCTCCTTCATGCCCCTGTGGTGGCCCGAAACTCGGCCGATGAGGTGCAATATCGCGGCTGTCACCTGCTTTAGTTTCTTAATGGTTAAGGTGTTCTTGACATTGCTCTGAGTGTGAAGTCCTTCAACCTGGAGCGTATCCACCTCCGGGCCGGGACGGCCATCAAGTTCAAGGACAATGGGTGTGGCTTGGCATCTGCGGGTCGTGGGGCGAAGTATAAGGAGCTCAGACTACTCTTCGGAGTATGACAGTCCAATGCTCTGGGCGTGTTCTTGCGTGAAGGATGCGGCGTTTTTTAAGGTACTTTCTAATGTCGCCATCACTACCATGGCTGGTCCATGGTGTGATGTCGTCCGCTCAAAGGGTTTGTCTAAGATGAAGTATCATGGACAGTTTCCGGGGGAGGGGAATAAGGGTGGCGTTGAATAGGAAAGGACGGACCCCTGTGGAGTTTGTTTATTTTGTTTGTTTTGTGGGATTTAACGGTTTAACGTCCCAAAGCGACTCAGGCTATGAGGAGAGGCCGTAGTGAAGGACTCCGGAAATTTCGAACTCCTGGGGTTCTTTAACGTGCACTGACATCGCACAGCACACGGGCGCCTTGCCTTTCGCCTCCATCGAAAAGCGGCCGCCAAGGCCGGTATTCGATCCCGCTTCCTCAGGAACAGTAGTCGAGCGCCGTAACCACTGGGCCACCCCGGCGGCCCAGGACCCCTGTGGAGTACCGATGCTCCTGAGGATGTAGCGGTGAGAGGAAAGGGGGCCAAAATGAGCCTCAGCCGTGCGGTTCGTTAAAAAAGCCTGAATGTACGTGTACATCTGTACACCTATGTTCAGGGGAAAGAGTGCAACTTTCCGATGAAATGTTCGAAGCATGCACACCGAAGCATGGCCTTGTGGTAGAGCATCCGCCTCGTGTTCGGGAGGTACCAGGTTAGATCCCTGGTGCCGCCGGGTACCCACCGGCTGTTAATGGGTACAAGCTTCCCCCGGTCTGGTGCTTGGCTCTGTGGGGTAAAATGTTTGGGAAAGGGGTCATAGGTCCCAAATAGTTGCTCCGATGTGGCAGTGATCAGTTCCGCCATCGGACAACAATAAGTCCGCCTTGTGCGGCAAAAGCCCATTATGTGGCCCTTTTTTTTCTTGTTCTTGAACCAACATTTTGGTTCATGGCCCCTTTTCCCAAGCATTTCACCCCCAAAGAGCCGAGCACCAGGCCGGGGGAAATCTTGTACCCATTGGAAACCGGTGGGTACCCGGCGGCACTGAGGATCGAACCCCGTACCTCCCGAATGCGAGGCGGATGCGAGGCATATTGCCCTGTATGCCTTCGTCTGAAACATCACCGCCGCTGTTTCCGTTTTCGTCGTATGGTGCCACAGAGAGTTAACAATGTCTTTGGACTCCACTGTTGTCTTTCATAGCCGCACGAAACGGGGCTATGGTGTGATGGTACTGGTGAAGTGGTTCATGCATGCACTGGTTCAAGTGAAATGCCGTTCGCTTAAATACCGGCTACTCCGCCAACTCAATGTTGAAATCTGACAGCTGCACAAGAAAAAAAATAGTGGGGGTTTAAGCATGGCTTGAACCTAGTGACAGAGTGACCTTTTAACACCCGCTTTTTAATCCGCATTTTTTTTTCATAATTCTTATTTAAATGAGGTTTGGGAAAAGGAAATAGCCTTATACTTTTGAGTGGACGCTACGGAATTGTGGGCACCTACACCAATCCAGGACAAGATCATGTTTTCATGTCTTGTATTATTGCACTGCGTTAGTTTATAAGAAAGGAAAGGCGCAGTATCTACCCGACGTGAGAGAAGGAAGATAGAAGTGGAAGCGGGGAGAAAGATGCCCCTTAGTGGAAGGCTGCGGATTAATTTGGTCACTTCTGGGCCTTTACCATGTGCGGTCATCGCACAACCCAGGGCTGCCTACCCTCTTAAGTTAGGCTTTGGGCACAGGAATTCGCAGTATACATTTGGGTAAAAAAAAAAAAAACGAAATTGTGGACACCCACACGTATTTAGGTCAAGGTCGCTTTAAGGGTAAATTTAGTATCGCAGGAAAACCGGCTGTTACACCTAGCTAGGTATAGTGAAGCTTTTGCTTACATTGTAAAATGGTTTATAAGAAAGGAAATGCGCGGTATCTGTAGAGGTCACTTGAGGGTGAAAACCGACGCTACGCTGACGGCTCTAAAAGCTAGCGTAGTGAAGCTTTTGCTTTAAAACTGCTCGTACAGCCGCCCAAATCTTTAACTGAAGTGCGTGATGGCCGAATTTTCTGTTATTCAGAGCGTTACAGAGGAGCTAACCTGCGAAAGATCTAAGAATAGGAAAGGGCTCACCAAGCCCCTAGCTTAATCTTAACCTTCCTGCAAGTTTAATCGACCCTGTGGCGCAAGACTACAGAATAGGCGACCATCGTGCACGCCAGTTAAATTTGGCGGGCGAATGTCAAGCAACTAAAGGTCAGGATAAAGAACTTCAAAACTTTTGCTTTCTCATTAAAATTTAAATTAAACTTTAAAGAACAAAGAAATGTCGTAGGTACCTTATAGAGGAGGATGGACCGGTTAGTGCAATTGTTTCAATTAGACAAAGATCGATCCGGGCCTCTAACCGTGAAATCACGCAGGTCTCCGGTGGAGAAAAGAGGGCAGCGACGGAAGAAGTCACGTCGTGGACTCGATCAGCGAGCTGGGCGAGGAGGTCAAGGGTCAAATCCCCCGCAGTAGCCAAGATGTGGCGGGTGGACTGCGGCAAGCGTTGAAGGAAGAGCTGCCTCGACAGTGCGCCATTCGAGTCGGCGTTGCTTTCGCCCAGGAGATGCCGCATGCTAGTGAGTAGCTTGGAGGGGCGGCGGTCTCCAAGCACTTCGTAGGTGAGCAGCTGCTGGAGGCGCGCACTCTCGGACGCCGTGGTGCGGTCCAGAAGGCCCTGCTTTAGTCGCTGGTACGGGGAATCGCCCAAGGGTCCAGTGATAATGTCTGCCACCTCTTGAGCTGCTTCAGGAGGCAGGTTGGAAAGTAAATGACGAAACCGAGATGCCTCCGAGGAGATGTGTTGCAGATGGAAGATGGCTTCCACTTGGGCGAACCAGATCTGCAGACACTTGATCCAGAATGTTGGTAGCGGAGCTGGAGAGCTCGACTTCCCGTTGGCGAGGTAGCGTCAGGCGGAAGGTCGCCTGAGGGCGGTAGGTTGCTGGAGTCTGTCATTTCTTAGGCCGAAGTCACCACTGTTGCGAATTTGAAGGGTCGCTGCGGAGCGCCAGAGCAAGATGACCAGCGTGGCAGGCTTCTTATTCTGGACAGCCCGTGCCGTGCTTGCGCTCCGAGCACGCGCTGTACATCTTTATTTTCCGCTAACACGGGTTGGTAACGCAGATTTCAGCGCCTCCGCTTTATAGCGTCGGCGGGCGCTAAAGTTTCAAACCAGGTCGCATAATATGAGACCACAGCGCTTTCAGCTCACTGTGTAACCGAACACGTTCTTCAAAACTTTTAGCCACGCGTTGTAGTTAGGTCGCAAGCAAAGCCTCTCATGTGTCAGGTGCATAGGAAAAAGCCTTTTATTTGCATTCTCGACATTTAACTTTTCTCTTCCTTGCCATCAAAAGGCGCAAGTTGACTTCCACGTCCAGGTTCCAGAGTTAACCAACGCTCATTGATGCCATACTAACAGAAAATATTAACCTCAAAACGGCCTTTTGGAGCTGGATGACGGTGGCCCTCTCCAGGCTTCTTTTTTATGTTTAGCGCATTCAGTTGCGTCTCTCACTTTAAGAATGAGTTTGCTTTTTTCAGAGAAAAAAGTAAGAACCACACAATGCACTACGTGAGCACACTTCAGTACATTCACTCTCAATTTTCCTTTATAAGCACCTCACCTCGCTAAAGATGGCCTCATTGTTTCATTTTTCTATTCAGCGCGTAGTGACCAGACTTTTCATTTCACTGAGCAACAGCCCTTCTGTGCCTATTGGCATTTTGAAAGTATGAGGCGCATTTGTAACTGGACTGAGGAGTGAGAAAGGCACAGGAGATAACCGAACAAGACAAAAGACTGTCGAAGAGAATGGCGGACCACGCTTTGGAAAGGAGAGTAAACTGCACGTACACAAAAAGAGGCGATGCGGCGGCGTGGCCGCCGACGGGTGTCGTCTAACAGGCTGCCGCGCAGGAGTTTCTGATGGGTATTGGGTTAATGCTGGTGCTCCTAGTGTACACGCACGTACAGAGGTCGGGTGCAACGGTGAAATTGCGGGGAGTCTGGCATAAAGCCCCTTCCCTCTCAGTGCACAGCTGCGACGCCAGTGCTTTCGCCATTCTTCTCTAAGGAGACATTTAAGAGACCCTCGAATTATTTCTTGTGTTTTTACTTTCGTTGCTCTAATAAGCTAGAAGATACTGTCAAAGAAGTTCCCCAATTTTTGCTGTTCTCTTTTTTTTATTTCGATATGAGTAGGGGTGGTATTACCATCCCCCACTACCAAAAATTATTGCCCCATGCGGCATAGTACAGCACACACGGAAGAGAGCAGCGTCGGCAAAGCGGCATTAAAGGTCCAAAGCCTAAACCCACACTGCTCTCCAGGAGAGACATTTGCGTGAACACGACTCTCCGGCACAGGCCACAGCTCCTGTAAGATAAGCGGCACAGGATTTCAAGCCATTCTACTTACCCCATCGCATTGTCCAAGTTAGATGTGCTGCCAGAAACACCAGGACCACACGTCTACTAAAATTACCTTAGCCGTTTGCTCGCATACTCAACACGAGGTTATTTGCTAGGGGTCTGTTAACTAAACTTGTTTATTTGAGCAAGAACAGACCCCTCGTGCGCAATAAATGCACTATAACTATGTAAGTCATGGGGAGCAAAGCGCGGCCCACCACTTCAAGGCCAAGGGCGCGGGGAGGAAAGTCTCTCCTTCTTTAATCTTTCGCTCTATCTATCTCTTTTCTTCTATCCTGTCTATGCCTTTTTGAATCCGACTGCCGCGCCTCCGCCGGGCGACCGCTGGACCGCCCGCGCGTCGTTCGCCTCGTTTGAATTGTTTGTGTGTTTCGTGTGCACCGCCAGCCGCTTTTTCTGTGCGCGCAGACGTTTTGTCTCCTGCCTTTGTCATGTTGTTCCTTCACGTGCTCGTACTGGCATCATGTCAGCCATGTCAGCTACTGCGGTATTTGGTTTTGTGCCCGTGTCCTTCGAAATATGTCCCCATCTCCCTGACTCCGACCCAGTTTGGTTTCGGTTGTGCGATTGTGCCGTTCATATAGAGTCGTGAATCTTTTGTGTGGGCCCATTACACGCGGAGGGGGTTATCATCCTGTTCGAGACCTTCGTGTGCGCTTATGATCTCTCGCCATCGTTACGTTAGACGACGAAAGTCAGCGCCTGCTCAAGTCTTAACATCTCCATGCAGCTACTGAAGAGGAGCTTTCCGCTTGTGTGGTACCGCTTATACGTCGTCGCGTTTGAAATTGGATCGGATACGACTCGGGTCGACACGCTAATCAAATTCGACGTGCAGAAGAGCAGGTACGTCTTCGAAAACCCTTTGCGTACCGCACCAACCTCTTCGCGACGCCAGTGCTTTCGTCATTCTCCTCCTAACATCTAAGAGACACTCGAATTATTTCTTGTGTTCCTGCTTTCGTTCCTCTATTAATTTAGAAGATACTCTCAATGATTTCCCCCCAATTTTTGCTGTTTTCTTTTTTTACTTCGATATGAGTAGGGGTGGTATTACCGTCCCCCACTACCAAAAATTAATGCCCCGTGCGTAAAGCGCACACGGAAGAAAGCAGCGTGGGCAAAGCGTCATTAGAGTTTGAAAGTTTGAACATGACTCTCCGGCAGCAACCGTTAGTTTTTTAAGCATCACAGGATTTCAAGCCATTCTGTTTACCCTTTCGCTTTGTCCAAGTTAGATGTGCTGCCAGAAACACCAGGACCACACGTCTACTAAAATTACCTTAGCCGTTCGCTCGCATATTCAACATGAGGTTATTTGCTAAGGGTGTGTTAACTAAACTTGTTTATTTGAGCAAGAACAGACCCCTCATGCGCAATAAATGCACTATAACTATATAAGTCATGGGGAGGAAAGCGCCGCCCACTACAAGGCCAAGGGCGCGGGGAGGAAATTCTCTCCTTCTTTAATCTTTCTCTCTATCTATCTCTTTTCTTCTATTCTGTCTATGCCTTTTTGAATCCGACTGCCGCGCCTCCATCCG
>NC_139354.1:22175959-22210959 GCF_055883805.1 Amblyomma maculatum
GTTTCCCCTCATCTTGTACGGTCGCCGCTAGCGATCAACTCTTAAGCATTAAGGCGACCCTTTTGCACTCACCGAGCACTCCGGGCCTATGCTACATCGCACACCATATTGCCGCCGCCATCGCCAGTTCTTCCTCCATGGAATTTTGTTCAGCTGAGCGAAAACAAACCTATTGACCTTCATAGACCAACTACATCTTATGCGGCATCATCCCTTCGTGAAAGGATCGCAGAGCAAGACACCAAACTGCCATAAGGCTCAATAATTGTATATGTAGATGCCAGCATCGAAGGATGTGAAACGAAAACTGCAATTCATTGTCCTTGTAAGCCGGCGCTCAATAGCACATCCAGATATTAATTTGCAGAACCTACTTCTTTCTGCAGTGTGCTGAGCTGGTTGCCGTCCAAGACACGCTTCGCTCTCTATCCGTCACAACCTTACTACATACAGCCAAAATCGTCACCCGCACCGACGCCCTACAAGCAATACGTCTGCTCCAACGCGTCAGTCGTAGCCCAGAAATCTGCCAGAATATACATCGTCTGGCGGCTCGCACCACGCAAACCATTCTAATTTAGTGGGTCCCACGCGACCTACTCAGTTCGCAAACCTCTGCAGATTCTGCAACCCGACAGGCGACTCTACCTTCATCAATGACACGCTTCCTCACCATAGATGATGCCACTTTGATTCTCACAAGGAGCACCTCCGGCGCCGCACGTGTGTTCTTATCCACCGTGTGCTGTAACCCTTCCCAGCGGTCTTACGTACCCGCGCAGAGGAGGTTGCGCTACGGAGGATCAGGGTCGGGGTTGCCCTCACACCTGCTGTAACACGAACATGGCCTCTGTCACGAAATCGGCGCCCATTTTCATCAAGCCGGTACGGCGCGAGGCCCGCACGGCGTCGCGTGGAAGGCATGGAGAGAAAAGCCCCCTTCCCCGCGCGGGAGAGCGCGTAGCTTTGTACGCGTTGCCGTCACCCTCTTTCCCATTGCCCGGGGAGGACGGTGGTTCATCGGACTGGAATCAGCCAGAAATCTCCAGCATGTTCTATGGGACCTGGCCAATGGCGACGCGCGGCTCGACGGGAGGAGAAGAGGGAGGTATAACCAGCGAATCTATGTGTGTGTGCGCGCTAGCTTTGGCGCATGTTAACAAACAGACGCGGCGCGCCCTATTTTAAAGCGACCGCGCCGCTTGTTGAGCCAGTCAGCCAGTCAGTCAGTCAGTCAGACAGTCAGACAGTTCGTCAGTGTTTACGACGTGTTCGCCTGTGCTTCGGCTGGACTCCCGGGGATCACCCGCTGCTGGCAAGCCCACGGACTTTCAAGGGAGCGGCGCTCGTCTCGTATGGCGGCCACATCGTGACTCTTGAGGCATCGGACTGCAACAGTGCCCGGTGAACAATTTGGTGTTTGTTTATGTAACTCTCTCGTGTTTCATCTGTTGTAAAGCCTCTATGTTATTGAATACCTGTGTAATTGCATGCTTAGCGTTGGTTATTCTGTGAACCTCTCGTCTGTGCATTTCAAGTGATCTTGTGCGTTCCGTTGTATCGTCTCTTGCTGTGCATAAATTGTGTTTTGTTTGTTACTTCTGACTCCGATCCTTTCTCTGGTTTGAACCGGCCACCGCTGGGCACCAAACGACCACCCCCTTCTGTCACTACAAGGTAGTTGAATTCCGGCTGAGCTTGCCACGCAGGTCGAAGGCATCTCCTTAGCGACCGGAACAGCTATCCCCACTCACTCTAAGGGTGTCTGGGAGTGTGCGCCCGTTAACGGCGCATCGTTAATAATACCCCATAATTATTAACGGGTGACAGCCTCAATATCGATATTTATGTCAGCGTCCAGGATGTCCTGTCTGCAAGTCACAAGATCATTAAGCAGATATTCACCACTTGTTGTGGGTTTCCCCGACGAGAATTCCCGACGAGAATTCGGCACCTGGCGGCAGTGGGCCTTTCGCCTCTTCGTACATCTTCGTACATCGCTTGGACGCAAGGGCCTTATCATCGCTCTCTTGAACTTTATTATGCCCTGAGGCAATAAACAACGTTATATAAAAAAAAAAACTCTGCGACTACGACGCCTCATCGAACAAGATAGCCGTGACAATTCCTTTTTACCACAGACTGTCGGTTAATTACATATTTTTTTCGCCTTTATTTGGACCTTTATTTTAAGCTGTGTTTTCTGTGTAACTGTTGCCCTTACTTACTATATCTGGAATACTTGCTTTGTTATGTTTATAGTCTTCTATCGCATTGTTTTGTTTATAATCGGGTATTTTCCTTCTTGTCATATACCGAGTCGTCTTTTATCACTATCCTGTCGTTTTCTTTTTTGTTTTGTTATTATTCAGTCTAATTTAGACTACTAGCTAATATCCACGCATATGTAAAAACATGTCTTTCTTGAACTTACTCCTCAATCACACACCCAGACACGTACTTCACGGGTTGACAGGCCTAACTTTTAGCTGTGTTCTGAAACCTCATAGAGGATCGACGGGTAACCGTAAAGAAGATCCTGCGCCTCTGTTGTTCGTAAAGGCGGAGGTCTGTGACATAATTGGCGTCCGCGACAGGAGTGGTCAACCAAGTGTTGGTGAGGGAGAGAGGAGTGCAAATATTATTTAGCGTTGTGTCCTAGGACTACATAGCGCTTGCCAACTAAGATGGCCGAATCAGAGATAGAACGACTTGCTGAGTATGGTAGAACTTTTGGCTTTGAGAGTCAAGAGCTGCTAAAATGGGTAGAGCGAGCTCCTCATAGAGAAGAACGCAATGAGGAAGGTGCGCGACGGATAGAGGAGGCAGAACTACAGTCTAAACTCCGGATTTCGGAGATGGAGAAAGAAATTGAGTTAGGAAGGCGGAGATAGAGAAAGAAAATTAACTGCTGATGGTACGACTATAACTATCGAATAATCCGGCAATTTAAGCTAATAGCAGCGGAGAGAAAAGGTAAAAAAACTGGGGAGGGTCAAGTTGCTCGACCCCGCCGCATAAGTCCGCACAATCTGATGCGGTTTTTAATAAGGGCAGGGACGGTCTTGACGCTTACCTCATGCGTTTCGAGCGCATCGCGGAGAGTCGGCATCGCGACCAGTGGGCTACCTCCCTTAGACTGTATTTAAACGGCGAAGCGCTCAGCGTTTTTTTCGCATGTCTGCACCCGAGGGCTTGGACTACAGTAAGAGACAGCTGGCACTCATGGTTCGCTTCCGAATTACACTACAGAATTATAGAGCAACGACAGGATACTGATAAAAGACGACTTAGTAAATGACAAGAAAGAAAACCCCCGACAACGAAAAAAAAAAAAAACGCTGCGATAAACGAAGACCACAAAAATGAAAAAGCAAGTATTGCAGATACAGTTAGTAGGCGCAAGAGTTATAATCATGTAATCATGTAATATAATAATGTTTATTGAATGGATTGACCGAGAAAGATCTCACTCAATTTAACGAAGTTCTTGATTTATTGAAATAATTCGTAGCGCCCGTGAGCTTCGTTAAATAGAGCTTTAACTGTACATGGATCTGAAGCGGCACGGTCACACGATCGGTTCGTAAAGAGCACGAGTGAGTATACGAATCATATTGTTGGGCGCTGACATGTACGTGTTCTACAGTGCAGTCATTTTGGCAGGGCCTAGCACTGTTGCTGGTTATGAACTTAAAAAAAAAAGAACATTTTTTTCCCGTCAGTCAAAATTTGTTCCCCTAAAATTTTCGAAATTAAAAGCTAGAAGTTGATGTGTATTATACTGAGCCACTTTGAATGTTCTTATAGCGATGACGTTGATTCCTCGTACAGGCCTGAATATCAAGAAAAATTCACTTTTTCAAACTCTGGAACAAATTGATTTACAAATGGCTTTGCTCAAGGCATTGAAATTATTTTTAACATTAACTGCAGCAATCATGGGGAAGTGCGAAATAAATTTATTCTTTATCGAGGTTAACGTAAAAAATATATATAATACGTGACATTTTTTTGCATTTTCGGTGACCCAAGTAAATGCAAAAATAAAATCTATTATATTGATGAACTCACATGAAAGAACAATGCAATGAAAATGTTTTATAACTATTAAAGAATAGTAGCTGTGCACGGATGATTTAAAAATTATTTTCCTAATACCTGCTTTTGCGCTTCACGAAAATCCAAATGGCGCTTACGTTAACAAAAAATCTCTCTACAAAACAACTTCGGTAAAAGGACCTTAACAAGCGCTACCAGGGTATTTTTTTTTTTCTTTTTTAGAAGAATTGAGGGCGTCGATTTTGAGGATGGGACGTATGTACCACGACTTACTGTATGTATGTAAGTACGTTTCGCATGGAATGATCCCAGTATCAAAAAGATGCGCATAAGTTCTATCTGGACCGCTTCTTAATTTATAAATATGCCATACATATAAGCACCTCGTTGAAGGCAGAGACCAGGCAGCCATGCCAGACAGGCTGCCGAGATCAACGCTTTTTATAAGATCATATCGAACAGATTTCAAGCCCATTGCCGAAAAGCTTACCAAGCGCGGAAGCGAGCCAAAATCGAAGCGGCTGTAGTGGTAATGGATACAGTAGCGGCAGCAGCGCCTGCGGCGGTTGCGCCCGATGGCTAAGCTGGTAACTTGGATAGTTGAACGGTTGAACCACCGCTACAATGTTTTTCTTTTTTGTTGTATTTCAGGAAGCAAGAACTCCCGAAGAACTAATTATAAAGCGTGAAACTGGGATCAGTATAAGCGAGAGCTTACGTATAAGTGGATTTCATCCGCAGCTTTTCGGAAAGAAATATTGCCATGAAAAATGTTTACTCAGAAAAAAAAGAAAACAAAAAACATGGGCTCGTCCGGGATTTGAACCCGGGACCTCTCGCACCCGAAGCGAGAATCATACCCCTAGACCAACGAGCCGAGCTGGCCTGTGGGCGCTTTCGCTATCTTATGGAGAGAAGGATTTTTCTATAATGACAGGTTCGGCCTGCTCATGGAGAGAGATGGGACTGCTAGTGATTACAGCACGTATAATATTCTTGAGCACAATGTAGTGGATAAAGTAATGGTTGAAATTATCGGCAAATGCAAAATATTTGAATGAGCAGACAATATTTTTACAGTAATGAACAAAATAATTCGGGCTCGTCCGGGATTTGAACCCGGGACCTCTCGCACCCTAAGCGAGAATCATACCCCTAGACCAACGAGCCAGCAGTGGTCGCTCCATTATAAATATTCTTCACATCGATTTACTTTTGACCCAATTTGGATTGTATGTCATTACCGGACAGGTCATATAGTACAACTACTGCTGATGAACGCTGTGAAGGTTGATGCAGCTATTCGGAAGCTTTCTTCTCCACTTTCGTTGACTATTCTAATCTTCGCCGGTGAGAAAATTAAAACGCTTCTGTCATAGCTTCGGGCTACGTGCATGCAATGGGTATAGTGCTCTAGAATCTTTTAGAGCACTATACAATGGGTGAGTACCAGGTGAAAGGTGGATACAGATTCGCGAAAAACAGCTGTGTTTAGGATAGACGAAACATCTAGAGGCATCAGCCATGCATCAGCTGATTACATTCTTTTTTTTTTTTTTGTGAATGCGCATCTCGTAAATTCTTGACCCGCATGCCGTTCTTTGCGATGCATATTTCGGTGCACATGACTAGCACAGGCACTGATGCCACGGCGCCCAAACTTCCTTTGGCAGTGTTTGTTCTCGCGCTGCTTGCTGCCGGATTATTCCATTTTAGTACATTGTATGACCATTTAAGCATTGTGGGCGTTGCGAACGCACTGTTTCCTTCACACGTGAGAGCGCTGTTATGAACAGCTTGCTGTGTCGTGAAAACTGCCCTTGGATTCGGTCAGTGCTCATTACATATGTGTCGGGCTTCTTCCAGTGCATGCTTATTTGCATCAAATATTTATTAATAAGAGACCAAGCATGTTAATTCCATGTACCAACGCTTGCTAACCACACTAGAAGTTCTGCAGCTGATGCACGTAACGAACACAAGCAGCAACAAAAGAGCAAAGAGTGGGCAGGCACATATGCGATACATATGTTGGCAGCAGGAGGCGTCGTGGACAGAAAGGTTTTCTGTGCTGATGGTAGAACACACCTGAATAACGGCATTGCATGTTTACTGACCATGCAGTTACTAGAATGCAACCATAACAAAAACTTACTGAGGCAAAGCTTCGAAGCATGACCTGATTGCTGATGATTAGTGTTGTGCTAGCCGTGTTATGTGCATATGTACATTTTACTGGCTTAAGAAGCTTCCAGGTGCTAGAAATCAATCGTTCTGTTGTTGTTTTTATTTTACAAAGCGGCATTGTCATGAGAAAACTATCGTTTCAAGCATATGTATAGCACGCACCATATCGTCTGTGGAGTCAAAGCATGCAGAACTTGCCTTCAAGGTTGTAACTTTGTTCTTTTTTTTTTTCTTTTTTTTTTTGCTGGTAAAGAAAGACACATACTGTACTGAAGTTCAATTTAGTACACTGCACTGTTCTCTAAAGTAACCTGCGTTTAGTAGCCGATGTCTTTTTAGAAAAGGTTCATTGAAACATGTGCACCCCTGTAAGCTTTTCAGGCCATTTGCCATTTCAGCCATGCCATGTTGAAGAGCATTCAAGCGTGAAAACTTTGCAAAGCAAGAAAAACCCTTTTCCTAGCTTCTCATATGATCCTTTGGTCTTTAAGGATGCTGCGAGTACTAGCTAAAAAGCAGACCATATGGCCTGAATACTTTTGTCCAAGACTGTGCATGCCATTTCTAGTTATGTGTGCAGAGTCTAAAAATTGCAAACACTGCTGATGTGTAGATTAATGTGTGGGTTTAGAAATAACGCTACTGAAAACGTTAAAGTTGCCATTGCATTAGTAGCAGTTGGAGACAAAGTACATTAATGTACATTAATTTGCTCAACACATTTTGAACAGAACAGGCCTACACAAAATACATGTGTGTGCAAGTTCAGTAAGCAGGAGTAGGATATCATGAGTTTCACACTCTGCAACCATAACATGCTCTTAAACAACATTGTTTTCAGATTCCTCAATTGTACCTATCATAAGGACTTGCGCCAAACATTACCCCTTAATTTGTGTATGGCTGTTTGTAATGCTGCTTTCAATAGGAAAAAGGCAAGATTGCATTTCTGAACTGTTCTTTTTCAGCTTTGAATATATGACCTGGAGTTGGAACTTGTTGTTTTTTATTATTGAAAAAAAACTGATAGGCCTATTCAGTGTTAATTTCGTAGCACGGCATTAATTTTTTTTGGATGCATACTATTTTCTAGGTACGACTTTTCCATACTGTTTCAGTGAAAATTTTTCCCTGCAGTCAAAAGTGATGTAGTATTTGCTTTTTTACGTAGCTGCCAGAAAATGTATTGTTCCTGACTGATCAACAAAAGCAAATTTAGTGAACAATCAGAACAATTCAGGAAACGGTCCTAATCTAGCCAAAATTAATAAATGGTTCCTGTCAATACAAACAAAACAAGAATTATCGAAAAATAAATTGAGGAACATGCTACACATACGCCAAGAAGGCTCATTCACTCAGGCTATTAGAAAGGTACTTTGTAAACATGTCGTGGTCTTTTTGACATGCTGGCATCTCTTAACATATATTGATGCCAACAGTAATTAGATGTATACTAATTAGGGGTTACTAATCAATTGTGTGATGACCAGGTGGTAGCAAACAACATACATCAAAGGTGATGATGAGATTTGCGCACATATGGTCATTTGAAGAGCTGTTCTTGTAGGACCTTGCGTGTACAGCCATAACGCTAGATTCCCCATCACTTATGATGAAGCAACGCGGTATCCCTCTATTACAGACTCGCAGAAAAGTTAGCAGGTTAATATTTTTGTACAAAATCCTTACAGGTAAGGTAAGTTTAGATTCAAGTAATTGCATAAAGCGATCAACAGCGCGAAAAACCAGACATAGCCACAATAATTCCTTAGTCTCAATTTTTGCGCGCACGGAAGCATTCAAACAAAGTTTTTTTCCAAGAACCATTGCAGATTGAAATTCCTTGTCGGTAAAAATAACGGAATCAAATAATTTCGCAAAGGAACTCGAAGATTATCTTATGTAATTTTTTTAAATTTGTTGTCCGTAATTGTATCATTCACCATTGTTTTCTCCAAGATTTTTGTGTGTTTCTGCATGTTTTATGGTCTTGAGCAATGTGTATGATGTATCAAGCTGGCAGCTAGTTTTTGCACCACTCCTGCATGGGCCGTAATGGCTTGCAGTATTTGTAAATAAAAATAAATAAATAAATAAAAAATAAATAACAAGAAGCAAAAACGACAAATCATTGGGCCCAATGATTTGTCATTTTTGCTTCTTGTTATGGCTGTACACGCAAGGTCCTACAAGAACAGCTCTTCAAATGACCATATGTGCGCAAATCTCATCACCTTTGATGTATGTTGTTTGCTACCACCTGGTCATCACACAATTGACTAGTAACCCCAATGTTTTGTCATTTTTGCTTCTTTGCCATGAGAAAAAAAACGTAAAATTGAGTTTAGTTTTAAGAACTCGCCATGTTCTAGTTGTGCTTTACTGTGAAAGAAGAGATGACACATGTCCGTTGCCAGGTGGCAGTGATGAAACTATCTGTTACCTGTTGCAGAAGCCAGAGCATGATACTGTAGTGCCATTCATGCATGGTTTCACGCTGATGCTTGCTTGTTATGGTTTCAAAATTTTTCTGTATTCTCACATGCTGTCGAAAAATATACTTCAGCTACGACTTTAAGCAAGTTGTAAGCCTGAGTGGATATGGCGATATGCTGGCCTATGTGGAGTGCTTGTCTACACTCGTCGACGTTTTCTAGATAATAAATGAACGCTTCGGTCATACCACTGACTGTTCCATTACGCATTGATGGCCTCATTCTCAAATGAAATGCAAAGCGGCATGTGCACAATTTTTGCAAAATATGTTTCCCTTGGTAACCAGCTACCTAAATTCAGTCTTACAAAAATGGAAAAAGAAAATTTGTATTGAAGACATCGCTACCACTACCTTTTGATGTACTAAACATTCCAACAATACACAGGGGGGATGCGAAGCAGTTCTTTCTGTGAGAAATTATACCAACTTATATGACACATTTTATTACTTTGCAGCACATTTACAACAAGCAAGGCTTTGGCAGTTAGATACAACATAAACACTAGAGGGCTGAATGAAAGGCTCGTGTAAAAAGATATAGGTGTACTGGTGTACTGAGAAATTTGCTCCATCTAGTATCCTGAAAAGTGTTTGTATTCCTTGAAGGCCTAACTGTAAGGTATGCAGGTATAAATTGTGGAGGAGCCAAACATGACATCTGTTAACCGATTGGTGATTCAGATGTCATCCAAGCCAGCATACTTACTCAGTCTTCTTTCTTTAGCAGGAAGGGCATTTTGACAAACTAAAGAAATGTTCACCAATTTAGACAGTTCCATTTGGCCGCTGTGATTAAAAATGAGATACATTTTTGAGAAATTTATTTCTGCATGATCATTTTAATGAAGGTGGGTTGCAGTTCAATGGTCATATCTAATACCAGCCTTTTTAATACCTGCTCAAATCCTAAAAAATCCTATGAAGTGTTGAAGTATATGTTTGCACGGAACTTCATAGCACTACTTGCAACCACAAATTCCAGAGTGCTCAATACAGAACATTTCCGTGATTAATGGACGAACAAAAAGGAGCACTGTCATAGATCAGCATATAAATTCGCTTTCATAGAAAGATCGGCGTCCTCTCCTTCACTAACCAGCAAGTCGGATGTAAAAGATCCGAAGCTAGCCGGGAAAAGATCACATTCAAACAGGAACTGAAAGGAAAGATTGAGATGTAAGTTACCGGCACTATGGCATATCTTACAGAGAACGCAAAACACAGGTTGCCTTTTTTGTGTGTGCATGAAATATAAACCTGACACTTATAGAAGTGTTCATGCGAGGTCCCACAAAAACGAAAGAATGGCTAGACTGAAATTTACATATGAGTGTAACCATATTGCTGCAAAATTGCAGATATGTATGGCGCTCTCGATACCAATATCCCAGGATGCCACTGACCGCTGTGACATTGTTTCAAATACAAAATGCCGTGCATATTTTCTTTCATTAGTAACCGAATTATCGACTTTCCTGGAATTTTATGTTGGTTTTGTGGCCTTGTGAGGCTTGCTTTACTCTGTTTTTTGTACAACCCCGTCGTTTTTGTTCAATCTTCTACAGGAGTGTTCATCATTCTGCAAAAAAAAAAAAGGAAACCCACTGCATGGATGAAGTCGTGTAAGTATGTAACTTCACTTTTACCATCATCAATAATCTGTGTAACCATGACAAACTAGTATAGACAAGCTGAACAACACTAGGATGCTGTTTTCCCAAAGTTTGGAGTTCTGAAAGTGAGATGTTCTTTAGAGATGGCGAGTTTTATCCTGCTTATCAAATTCCCATTACAATTTTCGGTACTATTCCAAAACATTTTTGAGTGCCATGGCATGCAGAGTGGCGCTGACAGCAGACAACCCGGAGGAGAGATGGTATTATTCATGTACAACCTGAACAGTGCACTAAAATTTGCCGTCACGGTCACACGTACAGCTGTTTACGAAGCGTATGACTACTGAAACAAACGGGAAATGTGCTGAAGATTCGCAACTATGACATCTAAATAAATAAGAATTCCAGCACACGGTGATATGCGAGGTAACTTACTCAGAAGCTGCATATCATTGGTCGCATATACAAAAAAAGTAGTGTAGCAACTCCTGCATGAAAATCATCTTGAAGACTTGGAAAAGTGCTCATTTACGGTCACCCCGAATGTCGGCAAACGCTCTAACAATTCTTCTGTGACAAAAAAAAAAAGAAAAATGCTTTTCTTTTCCCATGCGTTGCATGTGAAGGATTTCGACCATATTACCCGACAGTGCGCCACTGGAACACGGCCCATTTGCATCACACTGAGTATGCTGCCCCGGATCGAGAAAACATGACTTCACAGTCCCCAGAACCGCTCGAGAGTAGTGTCAACAAACAAGGCAACTCTAAACTTTCATTCATACAAGAAAATCCTGCTGGAGAAAGTGCCTTGTACTGTGTGGAGAAAACACTGAACGATGCGTCACAACATGTGCACCGGGAACATTCGGAGCCACAAACACGAGAAAAACAAGGACTAACACCCAAGACCCTGTAGATGGGGGAAAGAGTGTCACACACGCTCCAAAATAAATTAACGTGCCTCAAAGTGGCAACCTTAGCCCTCACTTTGCACAATACCCTCCCTGGTAAAGACAGATGCGGCAATTGGCATCTCAAACTTCACGAACCGTATAGGCGGGTTTTTGAACAGTGTACTTGCTCCAGCAGTATTGCTGCTTCCTTGCAAAAGCCACCTTAGAACCTCGTTCAAGATGAACAATGATGAGACGTCAATCAAAATACAAAGCACTACTTGTGATGGCGCTCACAACCCTCGTAAAACAGTTTGCCTCCGTGAGCGCCATACCAGCCACAAATGAACCGACAGTGTATTCGAACCCAGGTAGAGCCTGCCAGCTAGACACGTCTGAAACACCGGATAATTAATGACTCGAAAAACTTTACAAGTTTTTCATTCCGACACTGCACACTTCAGTGCCGGAGTTTCTCAGGCAGTCACTTCAACAGTATGGTAGGCGGCACTGCTTCGAATCATGAAACCAAGTTTGCGACATTCGCAACGATCTTGGAGTTGATTTGTAAAACC
Source organism: Amblyomma maculatum (assembly GCF_055883805.1). Classification (NCBI taxonomy): domain Eukaryota; kingdom Metazoa; phylum Arthropoda; class Arachnida; order Ixodida; family Ixodidae; genus Amblyomma; species Amblyomma maculatum. The sequence continues at coordinate 22,187,796 of NC_139354.1, forward strand.
AAACCATTAACGCAACTCACATGCCTACAGATAGTTGAAGAGAGTTGATTTGATATCAGTCTTGATGCAGAATGTCTCTCAACACTCTCGACGACGACAGCAAAAACGCTGCTCTCGGATAAATGCAGAAAATGATGTACTGTCTCCAGGCATCAAGTCAGGAGCACATTTAGGGATGCACATTATACACAAACCACATTCTCAACAGTTTAAATAAACACGAAACAATCACATACTGTTGCACGCACAAAAATATCCACAGCCAACATGTGTCAGATCTGCTTCTTTAAGCTGAACGAGTGCTCGACAAGCTTGACGTGCCAAGGTTTGCTTCCCGTGAGGTTGCGCTGTATCGGTGGGATGAGTTTCGAAGTAGCAGCAAGCGTGCATTGCTACTCTGCTGTCTTGCTTTAACGTCAGCTGAGCACAACCCACAAAGACTGCGGCGGTGCAGGATTTGCAGTTTCCGCGTTCAAAAAGACGGAAGTTTCAGTCCGGCGCCGACGTTACATTTCTTTCCACAGTGCTCACCTTGTTTATAACACAGGCTGTCCGTGAATATGGCCACGGCATCATTCGGTGCATATAGAGATCACTTCCGGCTTCTGCTGCAGGCTTCTACTTTGGCTGCCCGTGATTCAGCACGTGTGAAGTACAATGGCTTCGGTATGCTTTCTGCTTTCATCTCGGCTAACTGGCAAAAAGCTGCATGTGCTAGAGAGGCAGCGGTTTGCTCTAAAGTTTGTAGTTGCTCTAGGAAAGCTTGCTTGAAAAGCGATACCACTTTACATTGCTCCTGTCCAAAAAGTCACTTGAAGGTCCTTCTAGTGTGACCTTTGGTTGTGTAGATACACTCGCTGACATATTTGCAGTGCACTTCACAAGCATATCTCTGCGAGGACGTAAATGAGCCGAGACATCTTTGCGCCGCCACGATCACGCTTTAAGATTAGGCAGCGTTCGTGCAGTGACAGAGTGGGACTTCTTCTATGCTTCCTGGCACACTCTTCTTGATGTGGTACTGCAAGGTTTGTGGTGGGCAGACCACGGCAGCATTTTGTTCAGGCTGGTTTAACGACGCGAAACAACTTCGCAAGCCTGAAACCGTGGGTGCCGTATTTGTAGCACCTGCAGTCTTAAAAGAAAGCTGCAATCGTGAATTGTGTGCCAGTTACAAGATTTTCGAGTTGCAGATGCCACGTATACGGTGGCGCTTCATCTTCTTGCCCTTGTAAACTTGGTGGTTAAATATGTTGTCTAAGGCTGCCGCTTGCATATTACGGGGGCAACAGCTGGGTGTAGCTGTCCGCGCTGCACTGGCTGTTCTCCGCCAAGCTCTCGGTAGACGTGTTTGGCTCGTACGGTGAAGGTTCTGCTGCCTCTTCCGCCTTCTTGTCCTGCTGCTGCGCTTCTTCGGGTTGCTTGACTTCGTCGATGGTTGCCGGCGGTGACGACAGGTCAACGATGACGGATGTCGGCACTGCTTCTTTGATGGCCGGTTTGTTGTCATCTCCACGGAGCAGTGACCGGCGCTCGTCAGGCATAAACTCGTGGCTGCGGTGGTCGAGGCCCTCGCAGAGCGACACGGTGCGTGCAGTTCGCCGGCTGCACTGTTGCCGCGAGATGAAATGTGGTACGAGCGGGTGCTCTTTGGCCTTCGGTGTCTGCGGCAGGTTCTCGTTGCTGCTGCCTATTATGAGGTTGAGAAGGCGGCTACCCGTGCTCAAGATCCGAAAGCCCGTCTGGGTGGTGTTGTCCGCTGTGTTGCGAGTCCTGAAGATTAGAAGAGCAAAGGATTAACGGCTTAGGCATATGGCTAAGAGCCAGTGCAAGGTATAAGGAAACAAAGCAGAAATGACTATAGTGTCCCCGTAACATCTGGTGGATGTATGCTTCAATGTGCCATGTCATTTGTGACGAGCTCGTTGTGGAGTTGCGGATATAAATTTATGAATCTATTATAATCTTTTTTTGTTTCATTTAGGCTCCTGAATAATCACAAATAATGCAATGGATATTTTTCTAACAAGGAGCCGATATAGCGTAGCAATAATGAGATCAGCAGTATTTTTTTTTTGCATTCTCTGCTCTGCGTAATAAGAAAGAGCAAATAACAGCTCATGGGATGCCGCACCTCGAAATTCGCTCGACCCCAGCGATACTGTGGTTGTGACATTGCTTCAGTCAATGATAAAGAGTAGGGAATGCAAAAATGATTAAGCCGGACATTAGCTAATCTTAAACCGAATAAGACATGCAGATGCACTGTTTGGGATGGTTTTACTTGGCAGTTCAAAGCTAAACGACTGACACAAAGTTTGGCCAAGTGTTAAGTATATTTAGTTGGTTTGGATCTTTTGGGGAAAACAAAGTGGCAGTATGTTTCTCTTTTCAGTGGACACCTACAAGTAACCGCATACCGGGGATACATATGTTGTCGGTTTGAACCCCTGTCATGAACTTTACTCCAACTTGACCAGCAGGTGGATGCTAATTGAGAAGTGAAGTGGTATGACACCACCCTAAATGCTGGACAACAAAGGCTTACTATCACAGACCCGAGATAGCTATTAGACCCTGCAGTTATCCATGCCCACTACTCACGAGATGATTGGGCTGTCCAGCAGATGTCCTGAGATGGTCGATGGCAATGCATAGTCCGATGGCTGCTGCAGATGCAGTGGCACATGGTACAGGTGAGAGCTAAGGGGGCCGGGCACTTGCGGGATGTCGGCCGCATTAGGTGGCGACGTCGGTGGACTCGTGTACTTGTGTTCGTCGTGGTCTTCCTCCAGGATGGTCTCCATGGGCACGAACTCAGACTCCTCGGGATCCACACTGCATTGAGGAGGTTATCAAAACGATGTTGTGACATCTTTTTACCTTTCTTTAAACATCTGTCAGTGGTTGCACGGATGTGTAAGACACACTGTGCAGGTGTGAGAGCGAACCCTGATGGTTTAGTGTGGTGTGAAAAAGAGCAAGAAACTTATGTGTCGCCTGTTAGGCAAAACTTGAAATATGAGAAGATATGAGAAGAGAAAAAAAAAAACACGAGGTAACAGAGAATGGGCCAGTTGCTACTTTTCTGATCGACAAAATCGAGAAAAAACAAACATCTACACATAAGACTATATCAGTATGCATTCTGGTACGAATTCAGAATGTGTAAGCGTAGATAGGGACTCACTCGAGAGTCATGGCCGATCCCAGGTGTGGCTGGGTGCGCAGGTTCACTGATGACTTGGTATAGGGCAGCTGTGGCTCAGCCTCATCCCAGTAGATGTCGCGCACCAGCCGTGGGTGGCGCTGATGCATGTCGTCCACGATCTGGAACGAGACCTGGAAACAGCCGCCAGAGGGTGCCATCAGATGATGGAAGCAAACGGAAACTGCGCACCATCAGTGTGAACCATGTCAAGAAAAACCATTCTACGGGGATACAAAAACTTTTACGAATGCCGAATGCTCGAATACTGGCCGAAAATTAGAAGTTGGAAAACATCCCTGTGGCAAGTTTGTGCATGTTTGTCAAGGAATCCACTGCTATCCTAATTTACGGTTGCACATACTTCCACCACACCCACTGTTGAGCTCTTGCACTCTAAATTCATTTTGTTGTCCAGTACTCATTGGTAGTTTTCAGTTTGAATAGGCTATTTAAGTGCTTCTTATTTTGACTTTGTAACAGGCCACATAACTGTCGTCTGGTAGAACATCCCGCATTTACTGCAGCCATCAGTAGTAGTGCTAGTCAGTACACTCATAAGGCCACACAGTAATTCCTACACATATCAATGAAAGTACATTTTACATGCTTAACTTTTACTACCACATACAGCAATTCTGCAAAACTAGCTTGACAACTTTCCTCACATGGCTAGAACTGCTGAGAAAGTACAGGCAAGTTTTCACTAATCATCAAAATGCTTTTATTGGAGAAACACGCTTGGATATAAGAATTGTACAAAATTGTGCAGTTTAATAGTGCTCTGACATGAGCAACTCCTATGTTTGAATATGTTTTGTCAGAAAAACCCAGATAATGTTTGGCACAGCTTTGTTTTTGTTTTCTTTTTTTTTTTTTACAAGAACTTTGTCGATGCATCTTGTACAATGCTGCATCGTTTAATGTTTTATTTTTCATTTTGCGCAACATTGCAAGGCGGCTTTATTGTGAAACGGCAGCAGCAATGACTTCTGAGACAATGAAACCTATGGTCATTTCGCAGGCCTCAGGCATTAGTAATATGAAATGCCAGAAGATGCGACACCTGCACTCCCCACGATTCTGAGTGCGAACACGATGCCTATGCAGAGCTGTCACTAGAAATAGTGTAAGTTTCTCATAGCACGTTGGGAGATGAACAATATAAAGGTTTTGATTCAAAATAGCGTCGCTGCGCTGCTTGTACAACAGATTTTTCGGCATAGCTGTCGCCCCTTCTTTTCGATTATTTTGCACAGCTTAAGGATTGTTCTCACAGATACAAAGCATTTCATGATGGTCGTTCAAGTGTCGTACAGTCATGTCCTATCGCCCTAATTAGGAAATTGAGGTGCGCTTTACACTATGCATATTTTTTACCGAAATCCTCTCATTATGACAGGTACGTCTTATTATGCAAAGCGCCTCCTATACACCAGAAAATATGGTAATGGCAGAGGCATCAAACTGTCTTAGCAAAGGCATCGCTGCAACATTCTGACATTTCAGTGATAGAATTTCAGTAATGCACAGTTTCTGAAAACAAGGTACAGCTTTTGTCAAAAGTTCAGAGTCCATCTACTTCTGAGTCATACTATGTGGCTCATAATGCATTCCCAGGTTTCCAAACTAAGTCAAGATTTTTCATCCTACCCTCTCCAATAGGTAGGACTTCTACAGTTGTTTAAGTCATAATATACGGCTTAAAAGCAAACCCTCTGGGCTCTAAACTTTTGACAAAGGCTGTACATACATGGCAGAGCCCTGATAAACTTGTTACACAGTTACTACAAATTGAGAAAACGACAGGAGCAGTGGTGTCTCGTACCTGCAGGTTTCTGTCGAGGCACCAGTTGAGCTCGAAATCATCGTCGTCTTCACCAAAAGGGTTGATGAGCTGCTCCGCTACCTGTGACAAAGCCAAAACGCACAGTAAGTGCCCTGCATAGCCACAAAATCAGCATTGCAAGCACCCATGGCTTGTCTCGCTCACAGCGGAATTACAATATTAGTGAAAAGCGTTCTGCATGACTCTGTACAGTGTATGTATAGTGTCATGTCCTGCAACCCTTTTCTTTCGTTTCATTTTGCAACACGTGTTCCGTTCAACCACATTTCTGCTCAAGCTGGTCAAGTCTGTTTGTGGTCAAGTTGGAGCATTTCCCCTCCCGGATAAGAAATTAACCCGCAGCCAATCAGTTACGTAACGCTTGCTCCAAACGAACTCATACCCCAACCCCTGGCGCATGAAGCACATCGATCCAGACTACGACGGACATTTGTGTGAACGGTGCAGTGACCGTGTAGACAAACCATATGCTGTGTGGTTGTGCATCGAGCAACGCCTACGCCAAGAACAAGGAACATTGGGACAAAGTGTTAAAAAGTGCTTCACTACATGATCAGCTTCAGGCTGTCCAGGAGGCCCGCGCGGCGGCGGAGAGCTTCGGGCTCTCTGTGCCGACGTGGGAGCTGCCCTCTACACCTGACGCCTAGCCGAGTGTCCTCCAGGACCCCTACTGTGGGAAATAAAGTTTACCAAACCAAACCAAACTGTTGTAGTTATTTTTCATAAATGTGCATACCTCTTCAGCATGGACTGGCTTTGCTATTAGCTAGTAAGAAGCATGAAAAAAAAATGTTCACAATAAAAAAAATGCATACCGTAAAGCTATCATAGATCTGAAACATGTAGTCTGGTCAGAGTCGGCGGGTTTCTTGAAAAGGCCTTTGGTTTCTTGGAAAGTTAGCAGGTTCATAAATCTGTTCTGTTAGTGTCGAAATGTACAAAGTTCTTGACGAGGCAGCATAAGTATATGTAGCGGTTTAAGTCTATGCAGCCTTTTAAATACGAGCCTTGCTATATATCTCATATATCTTAAGATTGTACAACATACCTGCACAATGTATGGTGAAGCAAGTAATGCTTCCATTAGGCACAATAACTCCCACACACGCCCTGCAGACATTCAGGACGTCCACAGGATGTCCAAGGGAGCTTCAATGCACTCTTGCTCGAACTTGAGATTTTATGGGTTAAAAGGACTGAGAGATAAAATACAGGTATCACAATTATCTGCTAATTTCGCAAATGAAATGCGTGTGTCGATACCAAATTCTTAGTGTTGATCCACAGGACTATGCTAGGCCAGTATTCATTTAAAAATGGTGGCCATCAATCCTAATTTTGGTGTGCACATTGCACGAGTTTCTAGTCAATAATGAAAAAATCCATTCTCAATTAAATTTCATCAGCTATAAATATGTATTCAGATCCTGCACAGTTGTTTAATACTACCAAAAGGAACCTCAAGTTTTAGTGAACAGTATTTTTATAGAGCTGTCTCCCTCAGCGCACTTTAACCTACATTTGTTCTCAGACCCACTCAACTCTCTCATCGTTTCTTAATGTTAAACCTATTGTTTTGTCTTCCATAGACAGCAGTGCTGTCCTCAGCTTAATGAGTTTGCACATTGTAATGTACATCTGTCGATTGATCAGTTCTGCACCCTAAGTGCAATTGCAAGTGTCCCCAAGTTGGTGTCACCTTTCCAAGTTTGTTGGTGATGTCTAAATTAGCTTCCAAGTGCCAGTAGCTAAATAACTGCACACAAATGTAGTGTTTCACCATGACATTTGTAACTTCGATTTCATTTCTCTTTTTTTCCTCTATATGAATCTAAGCAGATACATGTAATAAGGTAATGTTTTTGAAAGTGTACAAGCCTTCATCATCATCAGCCAGACTATACCCATTGCAGGGTGAAGGCTTCTCCCACATTCCTTGAAATAATCCAGTCCTGTTTTAGCTGCACACACTTGACCCCAGTGAACTTCCTGACCTCACCAGCCCACCTAACTTTCTGCCGTTGCCTGCTGCGCTTTCCTTCCTTTGGAATCCAATTTGTTGTCCTTAGCGGCCATCGGTTTTCCTCTCTTCGCACTACATGTCCTGCCCATGCCCAGTTCTTCTTCTTGATCTCCACTAGAATGTCAGTAACTTGAGTTATTTCTCAGACCCGCTCTGCGCTCTTCCTGCCTTTTAATGTTAACCTAACATTTTTTGTTCCATAGCCCTCTGCGTTGCCCTTAACTTAAATAGAACCATATTTGTTCTGCACGCTTCAGCCATAAAGGTGAGTACAGGTAAGATACAACTGTTGTAAACTTTCCTCTTGAGCGATACCGGTAAGCTGCTAGTCATAATCTGCGAGTACTTGCCAAATGCACTGAGTTGATATTTTCTTTATGGCACACATATGGTGCAATAAATTTTGTAGAAGGAGGCACAGTGACTCGCCTTTAGCCAGCCCATGTAGAAAAAGAACTGCAGGATGGTGAAGACGGGAATGTAGAGGTCAATCTCGTCACCGGAGGACGACTTGAGGTACTGGCGGCCCATGACGGTGGCCAGGAAATAGGTGTAGATGGCCAGCGTCACCACTTGCGTGTACACCAGGGGGATGCTGATCCAGTCGTAGCTGTACAGCATGCCGCAGCAGCCGCGGAACTCGTGCATCTCCTATGCGCAGGGGAAAAGAAGAAAGGGGAGGAGAGTATCACCAACTGCCGCGCCACTGGGATGGGGACGGTCACTTCGGAGGGAAAAGACCGCCCGCTAGTTAGAGCGGCAAGTGGCCAGGGGACAGCAGTCCGGGCAGCTGCCAAACACACCCTGGGAAGAACTGCTGCTGGCTGCCTGTTGTCTCCTTTCAGACAAAGGTCATCTTTAATAATCTATCAATAGTAAATGCACTTATTTTCTTAGTTATGTTACTATTCCTATTTTTTTGCCCTTTTTGTTGCAACTGTTTGTTGCAGCAGCTAGAAATGTATATGCTCCTTTTGTGATAGTAACTAACCATTACCCGAATAAGCAGCCAATCGAATCAAGGCAATAGAATAAACTTAAATGCAGCACAGTGTGATGAACTGTATTGCTTGTCATTATTAAGCAATAATGGATGGTCTCATTGTTAAAGGTTGGTGAAAGCATGAAAGTCCCGAGAAACTCTCTCATCTACACTACAGCCAGAAGTCCCTGAATAGGTGACTGCTTCTTGATCTGACTCTCTCTCAACAAATATTCACAAGCAAGTTTACAAAATCCAGTGCACGTATGACATGCAAGATGTGAAATTTAGGTATATTGCGGCGTTGTTTGCCATAGCGACTTTTGCTTTCAAGATGTTCTGGAAATGTCACTGTCCCATTTTTTGTGGTCCGACACTGCTAAATGTGTTACATATCGACTGGCATCCAGCAGGGTTCATGCCAAGGGGTATTCCGCAGTGCCCTGGACCCATCACCAGCCACCGTCTTCCCGTCGGCGGCCCTGCCGGGAACCGCAGTCGGCCAAGAACCACAGAGATCCACTCCTGGGTCCACTCCCAGGGGGGACATCATCGGCCGCTCAAGAACCCTGGGAAGACCACCAGCCAAGTGTTGCTTACACCGCTTTTTCTCTCCCTCGTCTCCTCCTCTCTCTCTCTTTCACAGCCCCCGCAGAGGGGCAACCGCTTCAGTCAGCCGATCATCGGGAAGGAGGCAAGCTGTGGCGAACAAAGAGGCGGGCAGGGGTGAAACCAACGCTGGCTCTGCTGGGGCGGGAAGAAGAGGGCGAGGAGACCCTGCCAGGCCCAGGCGGGGAGAACGGCCCCTGTAGAGGCCGGTGTTAGCGGGTGGTAGCGGCAGCGGAAAAGAGTTTTTCGATTTTGCCTTTTTTTTTTTGCTTTTCCGTTTCACAGCACTCTAAGGGGGCCGCACCTGGAGAAGGTGCTTGAGGAGGATGTCGTCCTTGATGCGTCCCTCCTTGCGAGCGCGGACGGCCAGGGCAACGAACCACTGTGCCGGCACCCACCACTTGCCGTGGGCCACCGGGATTGAGTCATACACGCGGCGCTCCTCCTTGGTCATCAGGCCTGCAAAGGGTTTGAAAATGGGAGTTGGACCATGATGAACAGTGTGCGAATGAAGCTAAGCGAGAAAACACCAAACTGAAGCTGCACTTATTTAGCGTCAGCCTGCGCAATGGCCCATGCAATAGAAGTACATTGGAGTAGACCAAACGTGTGGGTAAAGGTATTAACATGTGATGAATGAACGTTACTTAACAGCAACAAAGACAAAGTTTAAGTGTGCTGGGCTCGTATTCCATGTTTGCATCATTTTCAGAAGCATTGTTTTTGCCCTCATCTCATTGGTGCAAATGTTGAAACCAGAAGCTGTCGCAACCGAACTAATATCCAATTCCAGTGTTTCCACCAACCAGGCGACTCAAAGTGAGTGCGAAAACTACACTTCTGAAAACGATGCGAATTTGGAATACGGCCCCAGGTATTCCACCTGCACTTGACAGTGCCTTTCTCATGATTTCAGTGCTTTTCTTTCCTTGCCTGCATAACTTGCATTATACATCACTCTGAAAAAACTATTTCAAGCCGTACAGTTACCTTTTTTTTTTCATCATGCTCCAATTGTTATTTACTGATTTCTTATGGATAATTGTTTACAGTGGTCAGCAAGCCAGCTTGCTTATTACAGAAATGTCTTAAGGCAAGAGTGTATGCGAAGTCGCAACAGCGTCATGATATTTACGCTATGCCTGCTTTAATGAAATTTTGCTTATGGTGAGATCTGCATATTTATAGCTGTCAAAAGGTAATATGCTATGTTGACTTTGACAGACTTGCTTTTTGGTGTTTGTAGTTCCAGCATAACGCTGTTTCAGTTTGTACTTTGGCCGAGTGCTGTTTACACTCAATTGCTGTTGGCCTTGTTATGCATTCGTAGCAGCACGGTGTATAGCACAGCTCGAATGGCATTTTCCGGTTCACTGCTGTGTCACACAACACTGCTCTTGCATTTCACGGTCTCTGCATACACAGTGGATATATTTACAGACTCCAATGCCACTGCATGATACCCCAGACGAAAGTTTTGTTTTCGTCAAAAAGGACTAAGCCCCAAAAATAATGAACAATAATGCAAACACTGGGGCCAGTTGGTTGATCATACTGTGGAATACTGCGCTACTTGATAGAGACAAGTGGAGGACGACACAGGAATTCGTGTGTCGTCCTCCACTTGTCTCTGTCTATCAAGTAGCGCAGTAATCCACAGAAAAATAATGAAACACTTATATAAAGCATGCAAGCGTCTCGTGCTATCAAAACTGACCCAAATATGGCTGCTGGCAAATACAAGTAATTTCTGCATAGATACTTGGCATTTGGGACGTGCCAATTGTTTGTTTTTTTATGCTAAGAGGACTGTTCACTGCCTACAAGTCAAGATTCTGCTTATTTGTTGTTACAGTCATACTCGCTTGAACTAGTTAATGTTGAAAAGTAGTTTTTGAGATGGTAACTACCGCATAATAAGTTCTGGGCTTTAAGGTTGGCTAGGCTATTAAAACTGGGATTTGCAACGAAATGCCCTCTATGGGAGACAATTTCAGTCAGAGAAAAGGCAATCGAAAATATAATGGATTCCCTTTCTGGTGCTCCGTATAGTCCTCTAAGGTGCAACGTTTTAATACACTGCCCAGATTCAGAGCAATGGGATCAGGGAGCTTAAATGACACCGATGCTAATGCAAGAGGCTTACTCAGGGTAGTCATAAGCTTGACGTTGAACTCAATTAAAGCGATAGAGGGCACAATTCTTTCAGCATGCCAGCATCCTACACAATTGTGTACTTTTTTGACGAACCTTGTGTTTTCACAGCACCCTATATCTATTTTGGTAGCGGTGGTGGCAGGGGAATGAATCTGTTAAGCAAATATGCCTGCTCCCCTTATCTGCCTTAGCCACCTCGCCTCCACTGCCGCAACAATGCTAAGCACACTTAACCATTTATGCAGTTTGAGAAACAATGGCTTTACCAGAAAGGCTGAACTTGATTGGCAGCAGTGAAACAATAAGCACTTGAAGGCGAGAAGCAGACAGCCTATGCCATTTATTTAAATTTTTGGGCTCATGTGAGAACTGCACTCCATGTTGCATAAATATGAAGCACTCGGAATTACCTTACACTGTCCATAAGCAGTGCATCATCTTCTGGTTGTGTAAAGCAACAACACACTGTGTTCCTTCCTCTTTTCCTCTTGTCATTATCACATCTGTGCTAGAAGCCCTTCGAAATAGAAATGTAATTTAAACAATTTAAGAAAAAATGTAATATATGTGGAACTCTTAACGGCATGTGTAGCCAGGTTATAACTAGGAACTTTCGGAAGGTTTCTTAAGCTGTTCAGCACTACGTAAATGACAAGGACACAGGAAAAAATAACAGGGCGGGCGCATCACCAACTATGCTTCACCAACCAGCCCCGCAACGTGTTTTGTTAAGCAGACTTTGGAAGGTTGCCTTGCTTGCCTAAAGCCAAAAGATTTGAAAGTGCCCACATTAGAGACTGTGGTTTTCTTTATAACGATGCTTGTCGCACGCATACATCGCATAGCGGTGCACCACATCAGCTCACCGGCTTCCTCCATGTGGTCAAGTGTCGGGAAGCGCTTCTTGACGGCCGTGCTGATGCCTTGGAAAGTGAGCGCCGACAGCAGGGACAGGTAGCGAGCGAGCGTGCGTCGGATTATGCGACCACGCTCATCGGTGCCATTGACGTATGCCGCTATAGCCATCACTGCCCTGAAACAAGAGCAGAGGAGGTGTGCGCGTAATGTGAGTGCTGCCATAGCAACGCTGTAGTGCCGTGAGTTTTTGATGATTATAGTGCAGAAACAGTGGTGTGTATGCAGGCAATAATGGCCTTCGTATATATCATTTTGTCAGAGAACTAAATTGTCTTTTATAACTAACAAGGGGCATGTCTGTGTGAACTCAATGTCGAACAGCAGACTCATATTCTCAGCAGTTTCGCATAGATGTGGCATTGTCTGTTACTGTACTGAAAAGGAAATGTTGGTACCGCATTCTAACCAATAATGGCAACTTCTCTGCAGTAATAGTATTCAGAGGAGTAGTACTAATAATGCTATCTAGTGCCAGCACAACTAGTACCAGCACATTTCCTGTGTCCCAGGTTTGATTCTTTTGCAAACTTTCTGCTTTTTCTGGTCACCGTTGCCACCTGTGGTACCATGCTTGGAGGTTATGTTTATTTGCCCGTAAAAACGGCAGGTAGTACTACTTTTTTCAAACAAGCCTCGTTGCCGAATTCCTCAATGAAAATCAAGCACGAGCAAGCGAGTCGTTAGGCTGATATAAGCATTTACACTTTTCTCCTAGGACAATGCAGAAAAATTTTGCCACAAGCAACAGTACATAAGTGCCAAGCAACATGAGTAGATATGTTAAGAGCTCTCAGGTACAGCGCCTTCATGTAGCTGCAAATAGTTTCATGTGTTTTCCTTTATATCTTATCCACCTTCGATACTAATAGAGATGGCACTTAAGTCAATGTTCTCTTCACTCACGTGACAAGCACAAGTTAACGCGGCTCTCAAAGTTAAGGTGACATGTAGGAATGCATGAATAGGTCACAATAGAAATAGATTTGAATTTCCAAATCACTGCAGCTACAGGGGCCAAAAAGTGGCTAAACACAGCTAGCTGCCCATTCAGATTAAAAGAAACAGGCACAACCCCAGTGACAGCCAGACAGATTTAGATGCCGCACTCATTGCCAGTGTCTTTCTGCCAGCATTTATAGCACCCCCACTCCCCACACTCCCTCTCAAATCTTCTTTTTTGATGTTTTGGAACAGAGCTCTGGATTTTTTTTGTGACGCATCTGTCAGCTGGCGGTGCGGCATGTTTGCAGCTGTTCTGTGGAATCGTCGACACTGCCCTTTGCTCTACACGTGAAGCAGGCAGCTGCCGATGGCATCTCTGCTTTATGCTGCCCATGTCTTTCTGGCAGCGTTCCCATCAAGGAGTCGTGCTCTTTCTCCAGAAAGTTGTCATTCAAATGAATCCTGTTTTGGTGAGCACACCAGGTTTAGAGGAGTATAGGGAAAGGTCAGTAATGAGTCGGCCGTTACTAACACCATTCATTTAGTACTTGAAATGTGTGTGCTGCAAAGCTGAGCTCAAAAATGCTGCAATGGCACTCCACTGTTGCGCAGAGATTAATTTTGTGAGGAAAAATTGCCTGCTAAGTTCAGAAGCTCAGCAAAAGCGGTCATTGTTCTGCCGACTGTCCCTTACCAATTCCTCATGCCTACAGCAAAGTCTAAGACGTAGACTTAGTGGGCTGCACAATGATTGCAACAAATGGATGGTCAAGCGATGACACATGACCATCGTGTAGCCAGTTATTGTCGGTCTGCACCATGGAATCAACTGGGGAAGGCTCTGTACAACAGCTTTTATTGTTTTATTAGGCAGGCCTCTGTTGTCCTGGACTGTGTTGTACGGTCACCCGCCGCCAATCTGTTTTATAGGGGCAGTATTGTGACTCTAACCCAGTTCACAGGAATCCTGGTTTAAGTCAAATATCTCATCTGTGGCCTAAAACTGGGGGCTTTTGCTGTGTCCTAGACTATGGAAGTAAAAATTGTCATTATGAGCTTGTTTTAACACAACCCTTTTTTTCCTGCATATAGTCCATGCTCCCACTGCTGACAACACTGTGCAATGAACGGCGTAAATTCGACAGCACGTGCCGAAAAGTTTAGAACAGGCAACAGCAACGAGTGATGGCACGACAGTGATAAAAAAAAAGTTAATTTGCACATGCAAAATCATTCCTTATGCTATTGCTGAAAAATTGAGCTACTCACTTGTCAGGCCAGGGCACACTCATGTACTGCTGCCACCACCGGCCTACAACGATGGACACATAGAAGCCCAGGACAAAGGACAGTGGGATGAGGTCTGTGAACTTTTCACAGTACTTGGCTAGGCTTTCGAAGACTCTGCATGAAGGAGAGCAAGAGAGCGAAATTGCGACATCACCACGGTGGAAATCTGAGTTTGAAGACGTTATTTGAGCACACTGTGTAGTTGCTATTTGTATCTAACCTGTAACGTACTATGTGACTTTAGTGTAGAGCAGGGGAATACATTCCAATCAAGTCTAGAATAGGTAGGTGCTGGTCTGCCTGGAGAAATACATCAACACTAGACTCTGTATTATTTTTGTAATGACTAACTCAAGAAATAAAGAAGTCCCAGTTTTGAATTTATGATTTCAGTTCCTTAAAAACAGATGGCAGCATTGTCATGGATAAGCGCACTAACTAGAGAAAAAGCCTAAAATCGACAGCTGTTAGCAAACTACTCACATCTTCTGGTCTCCGTTGAGTATGTGCCGGTAGAGGGCACTCAGGCTGAAGTAGAGGGTGCAGAAGATGATCATCTCCCGGTAGAGCAGCTTGTAGATGCTGCCGCGCCAACGCAGCAGCAACTTGGCAAAGCCACAGAGGCGGGCCTCCGAGACGTTGAGCGAGTACGTGATAGTCATCGTGGCTGAATTCTTCGGGATGCCCTCAATTCACCGACAACAAGGCCAGACACAGTTCAGCACAAGCAGCAGTTAGATGCGGTGACGACGCTCTTCCTTCCCTGCCGCACGACAGTGGGGCTTCGGATGGTCCCGCAAGGTTCTGTTGGTTTCCTGCTCGGCCAAGAGCCAGGAACTCTTGCGTAAGCAGCACCGGGGTTTGTCGACGGTTTCTTTGCCCACCGACTCTGGCTGCACCACAAACAGGAGACGAGCAACCTTGGTCCCTTCAAAAGCCGCACAGCGGCCGTGGGTTTACCGCTTCTGTTTGTGTAGGCTGGATTTGCGGGGGACGTGTTTCTTCTAAATGGGGCCTAGCTGCTCTCACCAACTAGGTCCTGCTCGGGCTTTAGCTCACTCTGTAACAACAACAACAACAACAAAAAAAAAGGAATGTGAGGAAAGGAAATGAGAGAAATTGAAAGCTTTGAGAAACTTTAAAACCGGTATAGCTTACAGTGCAAGCAGTATTCATAGTATGTCAGCTGGCGAAATGTCACGTTCACTGAAACGAACATTGCTATTGTTATTACTCAGTAACTCCGTATGTGGCCAAATAGAGGCACAAATGGTAATTTATTAAACTTTTGCAGGTTATATAGCATCAACTAAGTTTACTGTGTTGTTTGTTCACTGTCTACTGTGGGTGTTTATTAAAAGCACAAGCTTCACCAGTGTAGACACTTATAGTTCTTATGATACAAAGAAAAGCTTCGAGAAAATGTAAGAAGAAATCCTGAGCTGTTCCCTTTGTGTCTACAGAGTGATTAATTGCTAAATGTTTCTGACTGTTTCCATAACTGATTGATTGCAAGAAAACATGAGAGCAGCCAAGCCGCTATTATGCTCAGAGTCAGCTGCCGAACTTCTTACGCTACAGCATGAGCTTAGTAAAGGCTTTAAGGTATTAGAAATAAAGACAACATGGACCAAAAGAACATTGGAGAAATATAGGACATGTGAGATATAGAATGATCCCTGGAATGATAGTACAGGCTAGCATTATGATAGACCTGCTTGTTCAAGGTCTTAATACCACACCTTTCATTCTTGGTGTACCTTCAATATGCTTACTTTATATGTTTTGGCTAAGGAATGAACTGGGTGCATTCCTTGCTGAACTATTCAGCCAAATGAGTCCCAATGCAGATGGGAAAGAGATGTTCCTTTCCTGATTTTGGCAATAATTAAACTTGTCTAACCCTCACAAATCCAATGAAATACATGAAGTGAATATATGAGTAAAGTTTTTGTGTGTTTTGCGTGGCCGTGACGCTAAAAACCTTAAAATTCTTAAGCATTAATTTGTTACGAACACAGGAAATAATTGAATCAAGCATGAAGTGTGCATTTGAAATATAAGTTACACTAACTGGACTTTTCTGTTTAAGCCAGAAAAAGCTCATAAAGATATGCTAAATTCAGTTTGTGAAATTTGGTTTTAATTGAAAAAAAGTATTGTTGCCACACAAGGCGTGGGTAGATAATGAGCACGGGATACATTCAATCCTATAGTATTTGCGGAGTGATGCATTTTTCGATTTGGGATGTTTCTCTCTATAGCTTGGATGCATCTGCAGATCAAAAAGATCCCCTCCTCTTAAGTGATTAAGTGTGATAACCCAATGACAGCATGCAAACCTAGTTCTTAGAAATAAATTTGCACACATGTTTAGTCTTCTATAGTGATATCTCAATTGAGTTACTTTTTCTAATTGTTGTAACAATTCCTCCAAGTACTACCATATGATTACTAATGAATACTAGCTCTTCCTGCTGTTAGAGGTACAGGAAAACAACTCAACAACAACAACAACTTTTGACCGCAAAAAATTAACTGCCGTATTAGGTCGTCAGAGAAAGGCTGTAATTACTTTAAATGAATATATTAATTTGCAGATACGTTCTCAAATAAACGCCGAAAAATGTCCATGGAATTTTCATCGATTAAAAAGCTTGAAGTCCAACCCCGAAAAAAAAAAAATAATAACGCGTCAGACAGTTCCCCAAGCAACGCAATACGTTGAATGAATAGCTTCAAATGTCGGTCCGACAGGCATGCGCCGCTGACAGAGACCGCCTCGACCCTTAATCAAGAGCTGAGGCGGTCGTGCATGAAGCGCACCGCTTGGGCGGTATAATTATAGTTTCTAATTTCGCTCCATTTTATTTCCGACTCCCCACTGCCCTTGTGCTGCTGCTAATACCGCGACACAGCACGCATGTTGACCTGCGCGCACTGCTTCAAATCCTGTCCGCGGAACAACACATGTCCGGAGACATATACGTGTGCGCGTATGTATATATATATATATATATATATACATATCGCAACGCTAAACGCAGTTAGGCTTACCACACTACGCCCTTCGGCTGTATTAATTGCAACTAAGTCGTACCAACCCCCCGAGCGAACAAAAACGTAGCGCGACGAAAAAGCAAAATGTTTCGGCTTTGCCACCGCGCTTCTATTCCTAAGGAGAAGCGCACCTCCCAGTGATGTCACGGTTGACATTTTCCCACAACGTACTCATGGCCGCGGTCGCGCACGGCAGCGCCCAAAAGGAAGAAAGAAGGAAAGGGAGAGAAAGAAAGAAACGCACGCCGCAGTTGAGCAAAGCGATCTCGATACAAAAGCAAAGCACGAACGGACTAGAACAGCGCGCGCGTCACGTTGCCGCAGCTTCCTGCCACCTCACGCACTGTTCTCTCGCATTTTCTATTTTTCCTCCTCGCGCACGCGGCTGTCCGCAGCTTTGAAACCGAAACTGTCACACGCGACTTCTCTCCAACGCCGCCCGAGCGGCGGAACCGGTTGCAGCCGGCTCGGCGAGACGGCGAGGGTTACAACGCGCGAGGCGAGAGAAATCTGTCAGTACCGTTTTTTCCTGTGGTGAGCATCGTCCGGTTCACTGCAGAGCACGTGAAGAGCCTGCCTAGGCCTAGAAGTAGGTTATGTAGTACGCAACATGGTGACAGCTTTACAGCGCGAACCGGCCGATCAGAGGAGGCGGCCATCATGGCTTTCCCGACGCCCGTAAGGCGAGCCGGCGCAAAGTTTCCGACATATTTTTGGCCGCGAACACAATTCAGCTGGCATTTGGATGCATCAGCGCCCCAGCCGTTGACTAGATTTCTTCGCATATATTCTTCGCTGCTGCAGTGGTGGATCGCGCGGCCGATCGATTCGGGAAAGCTGATGTCACAGCTCAGTCAACGTATCAACGTTCTGCTGCGAAGTAACGTCACTGAACGCGCATACGTGTCGAAGAAAAAGAAAGACAATAATTCATGCCAAGTCGTGTCAGCTCAGGCCAGCTCCACGCAGATGAATATGGTTTTCGACATTTCTGGAAAGTTCAACGCTCGTTTAATCGAGCGCGGCCAGCAACGAGTGCAGTGTCGTAATGCAGTCTAGCGGCATGCCTATGCATTGCGCTTTGCAATCGCTAAGAGCAGCCCGCCACGCGACAGTGAACGATCATGTTAGAGTACGATCACATTTGACATTACGCGGGCCTGTTTCAAACCGTGCCGCCGGAGGTCACCCCCTTTCACCACGAGGATAAATGATAATCGGTCTGCGATCTTCGGTTCAAACTGGACAGCATATCGATCGCGCGGTTATACAATACCCGCCTCATCGGCTGCCGAATACGTAATCATGTACGCGCCTTTGCAAAGGAACATTCGGCGATCGACAAGCCATGTCTGCATCATGCTTGCAAGCTACAAAATAAATAAATAAAAAATAAACTATGCGCGCAGTGCGATTACTCCCGGGATTACTGAAATAGTGAAAAATGACCCTAAGAGCAGGTGGACTCACCGAGCGAAGTTGTTCCAGCGTTGGAGGCAGCTCATGGGTGACGATGGCAGCATCGGCCCGTTTAGGCCCGGTTTTTTCCGATTCGAAAATCGGAAAACACCGTACCAACTCGGGGAACAGCGCACGCGGCTTAACGGGCCACTCGGGAGCGGACAAGAACTGTGTTTCTGAGCTTCGACGCTAACGGGGAGTGAAAACGCGAAAGTCTCTTCCCAGCGAATTAGAAACAATAAATAACGTCTTCAGAGCGGCGTCGGCCGCCGCTTTTATGAACTCTCACTGCCCGAGCTACTCTGGCCAAACGAAAGCACTAGCGTGAAAGAACTTGCGACAGCTCGCTGCGACGGGAGGAGCGCGATTGTGAGCCAGCTGCTGGCAGTGGGGCGATTTTTATGGAGGGCTGTTGCCATGTCTCCCACCGCGCTGCGGCGCTAAGCGCGTATTGCCGCGCCCTCAGTAGAGGGCGCTAGGCGTCTCTCACTCAAGGCCGAGGACGTTGGAGGAGTGGTGGTGGAGGATGGCACGTGGATGCAGCGGTGCGGAGAGTGGGGG
This sequence comes from Amblyomma maculatum, assembly GCF_055883805.1. NCBI lineage: Eukaryota > Metazoa > Arthropoda > Arachnida > Ixodida > Ixodidae > Amblyomma > Amblyomma maculatum. The sequence goes on from NC_139354.1 coordinate 22,206,856, forward strand.
TCAGCGGCGCTAATCAAAATTGATCCGCTGGGCCTCATATAAATGAACAACCGACCGCGAGGCGCGTTTGTACTTTTTGACGGTCCCTTTCCCGAGAAAGCCCTCTCCCTCTGTGACCTATGCATCGAGCGGTCACGACCGTGAGTCGTGAGCTCGAGAATCAACGGCAGCTTCGAGCACCCTGCTGTTACAGGCTTCTCGACGTGACGCCAGCGGAGTTATTGGGGAATAAAGAACAGGCAGTGGTTCTGGCCTCAGAGAGTGTAATAAATTTACATTTGGGCGCATAGGGATTAGGATCACCCCTGAATTAGGATGATGGGGCCCATGCGAGCCACAGCTTAACATTTCGTGAAAATTCGTGAAACACAAAATTTCGTGGAAGTCTGTGAAAATTGAATGCATTTGCTCATCTACAGCATCATCCCACGGACGGTAACAAGCGCAAGCTGCTCGACGTTCTCGCTCCAGCTGTCTGCATCGCTTCATCACTGTGGGTTAATAGGGGGCATCACTAATAGCTGCCTGGAGCAGCTCTGGTTTTATGCCTGAAAAAAAAATTGCACGTATATTACGCTGTTAGATGGCCTTTTTAGGAGGTAGATGAACTGGCGTCACACGCACGCGCGTACGCGCACGAAGATCGATTTTCAGACCTACGGAGGTTTCATATCAGTACATCCAATATGCTGTGTATCTTTCTGCAGAAATAAAACACGCATTGAAACAAAGTTCAGGTCGATGCTGAGTACTTTTCCTTGTGCCTAAGCGCTCACTATAAACGCCGTCACTCTGAGCAGTTTCAGTGTTCGGCACACATGTGCGGATTGTTGTGGGGTAATTCGCGATATTTTTGCGTGAGGAGAAGTTGCCCAATGACTCTGATGCGTCGTGCGGGGCCAGTGATCTAAAAAAAAAAAAAAAATCTAAATTGGCGTCGAACCTTACATCTCTCTCCCTTATTATTATTTTTTTTCTCGCTGAGTTAGAAGGAAGCTCATACCGATAGTAGACATATGGTGGTAAAAAATGATATTCTTTTAAACGGAAGACCATGTGAAATCCCCCCCCCCCTTTTTTTTTTCGGCGCGGTAAGTCCCAGGATACATTGAGCAACAATGACACACCCTACACACCCTCTTTCTCTCTGCTCCTCAAACGCTCCCACCAAGAGCCAACCGTAGTTCCACCCGTTTCTTGCTCCACTCTGAAGCGCAACTTGTTCGGAAAGTATTTTATCTTCCAGGAACCGATTGCAAGTGCTGAAGTATCGCCACGGATATCAAGTCGTGTGTTGACGAGTAGCGAATATATTTTATAAGAAAATTAATCGCCGCAACCTAATTTCCACTCGACAGCTCTAGGATGTCGTGCCGCCGTTCAAGCTAGAGCTTTTAAATCCATATACAAGGGTGGAAGTGCTACTCCATTTGCTCCATTCTGCTCCAAAACGTAATATTGCTCCAAAAGTGCTCCAAACCAGCTGCCTCGATGTTCTGCCATCAAATTTAGCAGAACACAGATTTTTGCTGCACAGGGGGCTATTTATGAATGATGATATTTCCTCCAAAAAATTTGATTGGATACAATTTGATCAAGTGACAGTGAGAAGCGCACTGGGGCGGTGACATGCTGTGAGTTCCGTGTAGACTCTATAGGGGCCGCTTTAGTCGAAACAAAGGCAGCACAATAATGTCGGTTACATTCTCCAAGCTTTTTGAATCGCCAGTGGTGAGAAAAAATGAGCAAAACAGTCAGGGCGGGTATCTCGAGCCATTAGGAAAGTTTTCCGACAACACAGTACAACTCGAGTTGTTTTAAGGGTTCAGCTGTGAAAACAAGCAGCTACTTCACCATCACTCCTCTTTGTTAGTAACAAGCGTGAGAAGCCTACATCCGACCAAAGCATACTTGAAGCATAAAGGGGTGACGCCACAAAAGTGCCATTCACTTGACATGTTCTCAAGAGTGTTCGAAAGCCACACGGCCTATTGCCAACGCGTTTAAATTGAAGCGTTGGAGTCGCTCAGGGGAAAATATGAGCCACTGGCAAAAGGCTATGAAGAAAAAGAATCTGGAGGTACCCTGTAATTTTTCAGCACATGTATGTGTTTAAAACGGACATGCACAAGACAGAGATTTCAAATGGGCTTTTCATTGATGTCAACTCCAAACTAGTGGTGGGGCCTGAGCACATCAAAGTGGTGAACTCCACGTTTGGACCTATCGTGTCAAAACAGTCAGATTTAGTTATGAAGTGTAGAAGCAAACGTTCGGTTTGCTGCTAGTCTTTTCAAAATTTTCCTCGGGTCAGTTGTGTTACATTAAATATATGTACGTAGATGTTTTGGTTGTTTATCTTCTCTTGTCAGGGATGCGGGTGTAGTCAGCAAAGCTTTGAACGTTGAATAGAAAGGATTCAAATCGGGTATTTTGGTATGTCATGAACAAAAACTTTTTATGATTATAGGCAGAAGCATGCTCCAAAACATAATTCTAATGCTCCAGATTCTCGTTTTATTGCTCCAAACCTGCTCCAAATAGGCTTTATTACTGCTCCCTGAGCTGCTCGAAAATGCTTGAGCCTGCTTCCACAATTGATATTACAAAAGTACTGTTCATACTAATACCTTTTTTTTTTTTTGTATTGGGTTTCGCTGCACGTAATTAAGGCTGAAAACAATTTCTCTTCAAATTTTCTGTTTTCACACAACAGAAAAACTTTCCGTGTAAAACTACCCCAGGAGCCTGAAGCTTTTTGAAATAAAATAATTCTCACTTTCTCAGTTTGTACATGCCTGCATAGTTTCGAATTTACATTTCTTTGAGTAGCCGTTCTGTAGAGAAGGCGATAGGTAAAAACTCTTCCCTGCTTCATTTTCATCTAGGAAGAATCTTCAATTGCTTTCAAGTATGATGCTGGCGGTTGACAGCGTCGCGAGTAATGTTTCATGCTTTTTACATCATTCTTACTTGTACTACCGTCGCTCAAAACTAAGAGGCAAAAAAAAAAAAAACATTCTGTCAGTTCGTAGTATCCAGTAGTATCACAGACATCAGGAGACATCACGGATCCACTTTGGAGAAGGTGATTCTGTTCTTTTCAAACACAGGGGCCCAAAAGTATACGATACTGGATGCATAATGTGCCCCGGTATAGTGCTCGTTCAATTATCCGCATTCATGCCAAAAGAGAGCAGAAGAGTTGAGCGCATATTTTGGCTACTTCGTCACGGTGTTCCAGTCCACATGTTCCGTGTTTTCACGGACCGGTGTATAAGTGTATCGGTTCAAAGAAGTTGGCCACCTTGCGTATATTCTTGGAAAATTGCCAACCTGGTACTTAGGTCCGTCATTAAAAAACAAAAACAAATGAAACAACACGAAGGCTTTGCTGGTCTGGTGTCGAGGCCGGAGCACAAACTCTCAGGGTACTGATGTAAAGGGGACATTATGAAAACACATCATCATCATCATCCTGACTATACCCACTGCAGGGCGAAGGCCTCTCCTATTTGCCCCGGTCCTGTGCTATACACAAGCTTTGCCCTTAATGGCATGACACAAAAGCGCTATTGTAGCTCTTTTGAGGCTTCCATTGCGGATCCTTGTTCACGTACGCGCATTTTACCTTTTACTTAATGATACAGTAACATACAATAAGTCGTGAGTGGGCACGGACTCGCATGCAATCGTGATTTGATCCGTGAGTCAGAGCTCATGTTCAGATCATGATCCCAGTCGGGAGTGAGTCCGGACTCACGTTCATATCCTGGTCGTAATCGCCAGTAAGTCCGGACTTCATTCAGATCATGATCTGAGTTCACATTTATATGGTCTGAGTTGCGAGTCCGAGCTCAGGCTAAGATCATGATCTGTGTTTTTGTCACGAGAGTGTGCACCTTTTTTTTTTTTTTTTTCCTCATTTGCTGACAGCGGAAGGCCGGAAAGATTTATTGCTGCCACAAAGGACCCTGAGGGCGCGGTGACTTAGTAACGTCTTTCGGTCAGCGAAAGAGAGAATTCTGGGGAAAGTCTTCTTGCATGCGCCTACTGGCGTATTTCGTGCATTTTGCACGCGCTGAATTTTGCCACGATAAACAA
>NC_139354.1:22215959-22233459 GCF_055883805.1 Amblyomma maculatum
ACAATGGTAAAGGTGATACGCCTCAGTTCGCAGGTCGAGCCTGAGAACTGAGGCGTATCGCCTTTACCCTTGTTCAGTGCTCCTTCATACCGTGTAAACCATCGTCTTCATCTCGTTCTACCTGGATCCTCAACATTGCATTCAGGTTAGTTTGGAAGAGCATGAACGTAAGGAACTGGAAGACAAGGACGAGAAAAAGAGAACGTCGGCAGAATGCAAAAATTTCCATGGGCGCTCGTTAGCAATGCGCTCCTGCAGAGATTTCTGTGTACATCCGCACACTGGGTTGCGTAATAACTTTAATTAAAATGCAGATTTCATCAAATAACTTTATTGTGCAATGGATGCGGTTGTGGAAAGCTTGTGAGCACAACTTTTTAAGCCCAGTACACGAACTCTGCGCGCACGGCTAGCCCAACGCGAGGCTTCAATACGCTCTTTCCGTTACGCCAGGATGCTGCGTACACAAAGACCTGCATCCTGTCCGCGTAGGCGTGCGGTTTGCGGGCGTGTCGTCTTCCTTTTGCGACGCGACGGCGACTCTGAAGCTACATGAAGCCCCGCGAGCGCCTCTGAAGCGCTCGCTCCGCTAAGCTGAGCTCTTTGCCTGCTCAGCTTTTCCCCATTGTCTACGTAGCTCGCTTCCCGTGCACTGACGCCATCGCTGGCGCGTCTCAGTTCACCGACGTCCTGTAATACTAACGCTGTCTCTTTTCCCAAGTCTTTTTTTTTTATTTTCTGTGTTGTTTAAATAGAGCGCTAGCGGCAGTGACCTAGTGAAGATACAGGCCCATAGTGAGGAGCGCCATGCATTCGAGGGCTATGAGCGTAAGGAAAGTATCGACCCGTGTTTCCCCATCCGCGGTGACGTTTCCTGAGTGTACTCATTTTGAACCCGCGGAGATTATGACGTTCCACATGTAAGCAGCGAAACAACTGGCTTAACGTACGAACACTAGGGGGCGACTTAATGGCAACGCGTACACCCCACATGCATGGTGCGGTCGGACTTGTATATATACAATACGTATACCGGCTACATGTGTATAGGTATACCTATACATATGTAGCAGGTCTATGGGCCAGAGTTGTCTGGCCTTTGCTCATATTTTACCGCAATAAAAATGCCTCGTGGAAACCATGGCGTGTTCCGGAAGCCAGCGCCAGCATAATCTGGTTAGCGCGATCAATCAAGCAATGCTTGTGGTCGGCTGCTTGGTCTAGACGAGGCTATGCCCGAACGTAAGCACTGAGCTAGTGCGCCCCATAATCGAGTGGTGCCTCGGATATAGTAACGACTTGCAGGTCTGCCTAGCATAAAACGTCCTTTTTTCTTTAATGTCAACTTTATCTCGGATGGCAAGTTGAGGGACCGACACCGACTAATTACTGAGCACAACACGTTGAACACGCTTCGTATTGCAACCTTTATTGTCGATTATACCGTCTTTCGGGGGAAGCAAACATGCAAATGCTGCGCGATGGTTGTGCGGCGAATTTCCCGACTCGGTCGTTATGGACGTGACCAAACCGATTGTGCCGATGATTTGTAGTTTGCTTCCTAACCTCGATTCTGTAGCTAAACGCACAAATGATGTGAAGACGAATTGAAGAGAAAAAAAAATGGAAAGGAGGGGGACACTAAACTCCTCCTTAAACGGTATGATTCGGCAGCGACTATACCGTCTGGGGCTCCCTCGTTCACGCTGCCTGTTGAAACTCGCTAACTGATCAATCTCTTAATTTGTGTCTCTGCTATCTCATGCACACTCATTGGAATGAAGTTTTTAGATACCACAGAGCACCGGTGTAAAGACCCGCCTAACCAAGCAGTACATATATGTGTTGGAATGGCCTGGGTGACATGCCTGTCTCTGAATGAAAGGGTCCTGGTTAGAAAGTAATTGGGTGCTCTCGTAACTTCAAAACGAGTTCGAAAATGGTAGGTCCTTATATGGCGCGTTCGTGCTGGCATCATCATCATCATCATCACCATCATCATCAGCCTGACTATACCCACTGCAGGGCTAAGGCCTCTCCCATATTTCTCCACTTAACCCGGTTCTGTACTAGCTGCATCCACTTGATCCCCTACGAACTTCTTAACCTCATCCGCCCACCCAACTTTCTGCCGCCCCCTGCTACGCTTTCCTTCCCTTGGAATCCGGGCTGGCCTATTGCACAAAAATAGCTATAGGGCATAAAACAGACCTTTTTACTTAATTTTCCTGAACATAAGCGGTGCACACGGCAACGTGAATACCCGTGGAACATACCAAAATATGTTGACAGGAATCGATCATGAGGTAACTTGTTTCCTATAGGAAATACAGTGAGATAATAAAGTGGAATTTACATGGGTAGGCTTAACTGCCGAGGTACGCACAAGGTTAAACCAGAGTTGATTGTCCTTCACCACAGCTGCTGCTGATTCTTACAATGCTCATGTTCCATGCATGCGGACGGTATTATTGTTTCGCTAACACGTAGCCAGGAAGATATTAAAACTTCGGGTAATTCTTATGGACTCGAAGGAGGCGCTCTAGACTTCACTTTTAGCGCAATTAAGTCAGCTTCCATAATTTCAACCATTCAACCGACCAGTTTGGTTGGACACGAAATGCTCAAAATGGCAGAATATAAACATATCGAGATATGGCTATGAAGGATGGACATACTTGGAAAAACACAAACAATTGGCGAGGACAAAAGTGCGAAGTTATGCTGGGATTATGAAATAGCGCATTGTGGAGATGCAACAGGTAAGATGTTCTGAGGGGTATTTGCAAACGAATAATGTTGTCGGGGCTTGATTTCGGGAATGAGGTTTCATGCCTAGGGACAGAAGTGCAGTCGAAATCAGAAATAAATCAGAAAGCTCGTGAAAGATTAGCACCAGGTAGTCAGAGGAAAAAAACACAAACGAGGCAGTACAAAGTGTCGCGACTCGATTCTGGGTGTCAAGGCTCTGTTCGCTTCACACAAGGTCGCTGGCTTTGACGGCCAGGGAGATTCCGCCGCGTCCCATCCGGGCGACCAGCACTGCACTCGACGGACGCTCTCGACGGTCTCCCTTCCCAGCGGCCGCGCTAACCGTTGCCACTTGAATTGTCCAATCCAAAGGCAGCAGTTAGCGGCGGCCCAAGAGGTCCAGTAACGAGCGCGCCGGTCTCCCACTTCGAATCTGCTGTGGCGCGCTGGAGTTAGGAGGGCGTCTGGCGCCAGTAAGTTTAGAACGTGTTGATACTTGTCCGACGCCGAGGCTTCCCCTCAGTGCGTCAATGTCATGCTGGATAGCACCAGGGCTTGTCAAGGGGAGTCAGCACCCTCCGGTACCAGCTCGGTTCCAGTGGTCGACCGCTGCAGGAACCCGATCATAACAGCTCGTCCGCCGCCCGAAAAGGCCTCGAAAGGGGTCACACCTGCTCGGTGTCTCCTGTAGAGGCCGTATAGGTGAGCTGGTCTCCGGTCCCCGGCTCTATCCAGAGGGGAGATATGTGTAGCCCGAAGGTCTCGGCTAGGGCCTTGGTGATGAGTTGACTGAAATCTGGAACAACGTTGATGGTTCCCTGGGTATAGTTTGCCTCCAGAAGAGTTTGTCAGTGCAATGCGTTTTGATATTGCCACGTGGGAGGGACAAGGCCGATGACAAAAAATGAAGAGTCTGTGAGTAAATTGAAGAAACTCTTTATTGGGCTGACTTGCACCCGCAGAAGAACTAAGCAAGTGGCGGCGGCGGCGACAACAATCGTGCTCGGCGGTCGTCGAACAAAGAATGCTCGTCGCACGCGCCAACTCTCAATTTAAAGGCTACAAGGAAACTTCTAGATAAAGCCGCAGACCGTGGCTAGCGTAATCTGGAACATTGCAGAAACACACGCGAGTGGCAGGAATATTTTACCTTCCCCTCGACGCATCTTGTGCGACAAAGGGAACGATAAAGTAGTATCACGCGACAACGAGCATGAACAAAAACACAGGACAGAATCGATTATCACGCTAGCGTCACGGTGACAAGGCCGCGTGCCGGCGGTTATCAAAAGTAACAAATAAAGACGAACTCGTTCGCGGCAGTATTACGGCCAATACACTGTTCAATTCTTTGTATTTTGTAACCACTCCTGCAACGTCTCTGACCAGGGACAGCAGTATATATGTAAATAAATAAAAAATGAATGAATATAGTGGTACGGTTGGCTGCGTACTCTTTCCGCGCCCGCTCCCATGCTGCCGCTAATTCTCGCGGACTGACGTTGACATCGAACTGCATAGCACGGCATTCACGCTCTCCCAGTCTCTCTCCATGTATGAATTGCAGCCTGCACACACCTGCTCAAGTGAATTTATCATCATTTATCCATCATTTATCACTTATTAACCCTTAAAGGTTAAGGAATATTGAAAAATTGCATCACTAGTTTTTACTGTGTGCGCAGGCTTTGTTTTATCTACAGCCCAGAAAACTGGACTGACTTCCAAAACGCCGTGCCTGAAGCTGCGACATTTGAATTGTTTTATCACACTAGAGTTAAAACAGAAGAAAAGGAGTCTGTCTATCTTCAGCGTACCAGAAATAAGTCAGAGCGTCCCGCCGAAATAGCTCAGAACCTTATACTGTGAAGGCCCAGGAAAAGACGGGCTCAAGCGAGTTAAAAACATGACTGTTGCAACGGGCGTAAAAACATTCTTTTTTAAATTGCATACAGGAACCCTCCCAGTCAAAACATGGATGGAAGAAAAGGGCCTTTTTGTACTTTGGGGCTCAAACTGTCTACTATATAGGAAACCTGAAACAGTTGAGCACGTATTCCCGTATTGTTGGGATGCGGTGTTTTACTGGGATGTGTTACAAAGGACACTTAAAAAAGACCTGCCATTGACGCCGCGTGGAATTCGGTACTTGACAACTGTTAATGATGATTTTTAGTATGACCTCATCATGCTATTGGGCCTTCACAGTATTTGGAGGAGTAGGATGGCTTATAGACACTGTGATGTCGATGCACGATCTGTATGTGATTATTTTGTTGAACAAGTGTATAAACTAAAAGAAATTTTGAAGCAGCAAGACGCTGCGGAGGAGGTCTTGAGTCTGATGGGCGAACTTGTGGTAATGAAAGTCCATTAGACACGGTTGACAGCCAAGGGGCATGACAACCACGATCTTTTACTGATGTATTTGTACCAATTCATGAAATAAAGAAAAAAAAAGACCGAAATAGCTCAGTTGGGAGAGCGTTAGACTGAAGATCTAAAGGTCCCTGGTTCGATCCCGGGTTTCGGCAGTTCTTTTTTCTTCATGGAGCATCTGGGTTGCAGCGCCACCAGGCATCATTTAATTCAAATCGTGCAGATTTATTACGTTAAAACCTTATGCAAAGCTCAGAAAGAACCGATATACTTTTTTCTTTTATCACAGCATTTAAACTAAAATTCCATATTTATTTCGAAGAGTATGGTTGAAATCAAGTACCCTTTTTGTAAAAATGAAGGAAATAATATTTTCGTATTGATCGTTCGGATAATTATGATGGCGGAATAAAACACAACTGCTACTTTCACTACCGTACTTTCACTCCATGAATAATACGTAACTGCAGTCACGTAAGTGAAAGTGTATTGAGTTTGAGCGTATTTGCACAATAACACAGACGAGGGTCCGAAAGTCAGAAGACTGTACCGAGACCCTCGATAGATCATTACAACAAAAGAAATAATAACAGCATACTTCGCGAATGATTTTATAGGTGCAAAACATGGCAGTTCAGTACTTTTATATAAAAATAAAGGTAATACCACATGTACTAAACATACAAAAATATAACAAATCAGCAATTCAACAAATTTATTTCAAGTTGTTCTTAAATGTGGGCAAGGGCACTGATGTTTTCAATGTTAAAGGCAGTGAGTTCCAGAATGAAATGGCTCAAAAGATGGTGTCATTTTTCCATAATTAGCGTTAAATTTCGGGAATATGATATTGTTACTTTCTGCAAATCTTGTAGCGTTGTAGTTCGAATGTAGTACAGGATTAAAAGTAGTATAGGATTAACGAATGGAAAATACAGGGTGTCATTTAATAGCTTAAAGAACATGATTACAAGGTAATACTGTAGGTGTTTCTGTATTGCAACGCAACACTCTAAAGGTGTTTTCAGCTTTAATTAATTGTTGTGCATTTGTCTACCCGTAATCCTGTAGATTTGGAGATAAGCCAGAAAAAGAGGCCACGTAAGAATACACCTTGGGTAAGTTAAACAGGTCATACATGAGCAGGAATCTACTTTCAAAAAATGCTATAGGTACAGTAGTTAAAAGTGAAATTCCCTCCCCCTCACTATCCCCTCACTAGAGACAGCAGAATATGTAAACAATATATATATATATATATATATATATATATATATATAGTCGGGTGAATCGGTGACAACAGCGCATGCGCTGCAAGTACGGTTGTCACCATACTCTTTCCGTGCCAGTTCCTGGTGTCGCCCATCTCGTCGGCTCACGGTGGCATCGATTTGCATAGCACTCTCCCAGTCTCTCTCCATGCGTGAAACAGCCTCCACACCCTTGCTCAAGGGAACATCGAAAAAAAAAAAATCACTATTATGTTTCACTGTGTGCACAGGCTTTGCTTTATCTAATCACAGATAAGTGGACGGAATTCCAAAACGCAGTGGTAGAAGCCGTGACATTTGACCTGTTTTATCGCGCGAGCTTTAAAACAGAGTGTCCATCTATGTTCAGCGTACGAGAAACACGTCCTAGCAGCCGGCCGAAATAGCTCAGTTGGGAGAGCGTTAGACTGAAGATCTAAAGGTCCCTGGTTCGATCCCGGGTTTCGGCAGTTATTTTTTTTTTTCACCCAGCATCTGTTCGCAGCACCACTAGACTTCACTGAATTCAAATTACTTTAAGACCTTATGCAAAACTCTGGAGGAACCGATATACTTGTTTTTATTTTGTTCGCAACATTTAAACACAAATTCCAAATTTATTTCGAAGAGTGTGGTTGAAATCAAGTACCCTTTTTGTAGAAAGGAGAGAAATAAATTTTCATGCCGATCGTTCAGATAACTTCAAAAGCGGAACAAGCCGCAACTTCTACTTTCACTCTACGAAGCCGACTTAACTGCAGTCACGCAAGTGAAAGTTTATTAGTTCGAACTCATTTACATAATACATAAAAATACAGACGAGGGTCCCAAAGTCAGAAGACTGTACCGGGACCCTTGGTAGATCATTACAAATAATAATAATAATAATAATAATAATAATAATAATAATAATAATAATAATAATAATAATAATAATAATAATAATAATAATAATAATAATAATAATAATAATAATAATAATAATGATGATAATAATAATAATAATAATAATAATAATAATAATAGCATACTTAGCGAATGGTTATATAAATGCAAAACATGGCAATTCAGTACTTTTCCACAAAAACAAATTTAATAACACAGGTATTAGATGCAAAAAGTCTAACAAATCAGCAATTCAACAAATGCGTTTCCAGTTAATGTTAAATTTCTGCAAAGGCATTGATGTTTTCAGTGTTAAATGCACTGAGTTCCAGAATGAAATGGCTGCAAAAGATGTAGGCATTTTTTTTCATAATTAGTACGAACTTTCGGGAGCTTAATATGTTTAGTTGCTGCAAATCCTGTATAGTTGTAGTTGACAAGTAGTATATATTATTAACGAGCTGAAAATGCAAGATGTCATTTAATAGCTTAAAGAACATGTCTTACAAGGTGACACTGAGTAAAAGACAATATGGCCCACCCAAGCATCCTTGGCCGACCATTTACGTGTGGCCGACGTTCGGAAAATGGTCGGCAGCCTACTTAGTCGGCTAGTAAACCACGGCAAGCGGTCGGCCCGGAGGTAGCCGCCAGCCATTTCGGCAAGTAGTTCGCAGCGGCCTTTGGCCCGACTTTTTTGGCGGACTAAATGCCGGGCACGGCGCCAGGTTAATGGCAAGAGTGCGGCAATGCGTTGGCCCGACTGTTGAAGCGGTACATTGAAAAAAAGTTATGAAGAGCACGACTGCTACTTTTTTTTAAGTTTGCCTGTTACTTGGCTTTGGTTTTTCGCGATGTTATGTAATTTGCGCTTAGTATGGAACAAAATGATACATGATATTCAGTGTAAATGTTTTGTTACATTAATTAATGCTATTGTTTGTTTAACTTGTCGCTCACATTTTTAGTGAACCTTATAGCTGTTAGTAAAATTATTTACCGAGTTCTGATAAACAGCAAGGCACAAGGTGAACGCGATTTCATGTGTAGATAATGTCATTATACTGTTTACTTATTACGAAGCGCAGCTGTAGGTGCTGTAACATCAGTTATATTTTGGCGCACAAGCTCCCGTACACCCCATTTAGCCCGTATCACTCACTGAAATGCGTCCGCTATATGGCAGGGCACTTGAGTAGACGCAACTTCTCATTGTAAGGGAGGAGAAGGCTATTGTGTAAAATGAAAGAAGCGGACAGAAGAGAAAAAGCACACGGGGGCAGAAATTATGCGTAGGGCACTGGCAAGCCTTGGCCGCGGCGAACGCTCCGGCAGGCAAGCAAAGAGACAAATTCTAAAAACACTACTTCGCAGCAGGAGAAGAGAAATGCGTGCACGGAGGGAGACCCGGACGAAACAAAACCGACCTCACGCTCGGACGTTTCGAAGGAAGGGCGAAAAAGAGGGGGGAAATGGTGGGAAGGGCGGGGCAACTGTGTCACCCCCGCAGCTCGAAAGTTGGTGGCGAGCGTTCCTGACTGGGCGAGAGAAGAGATGTATACACGCCGACTTTGAAGAGAGCATGCAGTTTTGTGGTATTTGTATACTATTTTTGAAGGAGCTCTTTTCGAACAAAGTTGTCTTACGATCAAATACATGAAGAAAAAAAAACGAAGGAAAATGATTATTGTCCAGGTTATTAATCGCATACTTTTTTTCTCAAAACGGTCTGGTAAAGCTAAGAGCCGCGAGAAAACGGGCCAGCGTCCTTGTCATTTGGTTTTGTTTTTTTGCGTGTGGCCCATTCATCCTCTTTTACGACCTGCCGGGGTGGGACGGGCGGCTCTTTTCATTTTTTTTTTTTCGGAAGTCGGAGGGGCGCATTTTCGCAGCGAGCGGTCCGATTCTACACCGGAAACTACCCCGCTCTCCTCCCCCGCTTCTTGTCAACAGTTCTTGGAAGACTCGGCAGCTTGTGCTCGTGGGTGCGTGCGTGCTTTCAAGTTCATTGCAGAAGTGTAGAGCGCGACCAAGAGACGATCTAGAGCGCGCGAGGACGCTGTACGTGCGAACGAAATGTTGGAAATGTAAGCGCGTTTTCCAAAGTTGCGCGTTATTAGTTAAAATTACAAGACAGTCAACTTTGTTACCTTCAATAACTAGGCGCTGGACAACCAGACCTCTTTTTCATTCGCATTTATATACTGTCAGGACAAGTGACTGTAGTAGTTTTCAACCGCTGTATCCTTTCAGTAACTCCGCCAAGCCATCCTGAAGTAACGCGCTCCTCCGGCGCGTTTGGACACAAAAAATCGAAGATGCTCCGCTTTTTCTGTTTTTTTTTTTGTTCCTTTTTTCTTTTTGCTCAAAGAATGGGAGTGTGGTTTAATAGAAACGAAACAGTTGATTTTTATTTATTTTATTAGTATTTCGCTTTTGTTTTACAGATTGTTTTGAATTATGGCTTCTATATTTTCTTGCTTGTTACTGTCCACTCCTGGTCCGCGAGAGACATATTTTCTCAACGCATCCTGCATATCAATATGAGTTTGAGACCCCTATGTTAGACAGAGTGATTGAAAATTAAGAATATTTATTGAGAGCTACACGAGGTACGCGCAATAAAAGAAGCTAATTGAAAAGAATTCTTTCCTGAAGCAGCTGCCGCAATTTCGGGTTTTTGTTGTGGCTTGCAGACTAATAATATGGAGAACTTTTAGTTTTAAGGCGTGAACATGTATCGGAAGTGATTAAAGCGAATTATCTGTCGTACGTACTAAGCCGAGAGATCGCTTGTAGAATAGCCCTGCATATGGAAGGAATGCTGCATAGGTCCAGAAACTTAAGACTTCTGCTTGAAAAGTACCGGGATAAGAGAGTAGAAACGATCATGACGTCATAGGCGTGAACTTCAACCATTTACATAGCAGGGAACCAAAGAAATCTTATTGATAAACATGGAAATAGCAAAGCACACTGGGACAATAAATAATGTTTCAGTAAAACAGCAAACAGTACCGAACATATAAGGTAGCGGCAAGAAATATATAATGCAGTGAGTTTCTGGTCACACGTTGTATATCAATAATGCGCAGCTGCAACAGGACTCCCTCGGGAGCTCTGACCCCCTAACAAATTTCCAGACAGTCGATTGCTCGATCCTTTGTGCTCACACATATACGCGTGAGCCGTTTGCGTCTTTCAAGACAAGAACCCAGTTCAAATCAATTCGATGTACAAGTGACCTTCCTGAGGTGGATGTGCCGCGTCAACAACCTCCGGATAAAGCTTTGCTCTCCAAGAACAGCTGGCTATATCTAGGTGAGACGCACTAGCATGGGGAACAGTAGACAATGGGGTCACCGAAAGAATACGATCGACCGCGTTCCTATTCTGCCAAATGATCAATCCCACGGACTTCACTACACGTTGTTCGAACCCTTCGCGCGGCCTTCCACTGTGCGACGAAAAAGCTCACGGCGCTAGGCAGCGGAATGTCCAAGCTGCGACGCAGTCCTTAAGGACACGTGTGTGAGACTCGACCTGACCAAAGTTGATACAGTGCGGATCAATATGCCAGCTGTAAAGCCTGTCTTAATTTGGTGGGGATCGAATACGCCACACTCAGTGCGCCACCGAAAGTCTCTTACAGCATGCGGGAGATTGGGTGCAACAGGCGTCTCCCACTTCGCATACGTTTTTCACATATGTATAGGGGCGCAGAATAGCAGAGCGCTTCGCAGAGATTAGATACTGCTATGGCTATCCATGCTCCGTCTACAAACATCTGCTCTAACTATGCGAACACGTGCGCCTGTTTCCCCTGACCAGGAAAAAAGCCAGTATAAAAGTTAAGGCCGCCCAACTTAACCTATGTGATCCACTAACTCGGATACCCAATAGCGCACAACAAAGGGCATAATCAAGACAAGGCGGAACCCAAATAGGCGCCACCACCTAGCTATAGTGAAAATATAATCAAAGTAGGTTGACTTTGCAAGAGGAATACACAAGAAAACACGTGCTAAGCCATGCAGGGTCGTATCATTGGGAGGTTGGATCAATAAACAATCAAGGAACACAGATGTGGGAAAGTTGGCACCTGTGTGCACTAGGCTTTATCAGAAGTTTCGCGCATACGTTAATTAGCTATAACTTTAGGATGAACAAGATGTCCGAGATTATTGAGTTAATAGTCTATCCCGACATCGGCACGAAGCCGTGTGTGACGCATGCACGTACGCACGCACGCACTTACGCACGTCTGCAGTCGCACAGAGTAAATTGTTCCACGACCTTACACAGTGGTACGATGGAATAGTTAATAATATTTGAAAGAAGGAAATAAAAATTAGGGGGACGCTCAAGCTTCCCCTTGACATTCGACGGGATACAACGCTTTCTCATTATTCTCTCTATCTCTCTATTTCGGTGGACAACCGCAGTTAATTGTAAATTGGTTATAGGAAAGTAAAGGCGCAGCATCTGTCACAGATCCCTGTGGGAACCTGGACCGCATCTCCATATTTACTACCACATTCCGAATATTTCAGACAAAACTCGACGATACTCAAGCAAAAACCGGGTTAGCGAGGTGGCTTTTGGACCAAATGAGCTGTAACGCTTCGCATATATACATATATGCTGCACTCTCGATAGACGAAACTCGGGTATATTGCCGACATGAGGGTAAATGGAACAGCTTGGAACAAATATTTGCACGCCTCAGTTAAAACACGGGGATTAGGAAAGCTTTATTCCTGATATATCAATATGCCGAGGCCGACTGTCTTTATCCAGAACACAAATGTGGTCCTGATAGTTTTCAAATAAAAATGAAAGGCACGCAAAGAGCCGATCGCCCGGACGATTCGCCTGTCGAACGTATACTTCCTGCGAACACAAGCATTGTGCAAGGAGTAACCTTTGGTTCTTTTGAGAAAATTCAAAGGGATTGCGTTTTGAGAATCCCGCGCAACATGAGGAGGATCGATCGGCTCCTGCACCAGTGGCGGTCTACATTGTTAAATTCTTCAACGTCAGCCTCACACGCAGAAATATGGTATGAAATGCCAGAATATATATAAAGTTCCTCGAATCCCCTTTTCCCCAGCCGCGTATTCACTACTGCTATAATATATCATTAAATAACATTGTGCATATCAAAGTAAAGTCTCCTGCAATACAGCAGGTTTCCCCTCTACGTTCCATGAGGCAGTCGGCTTAGCAGGAGAAAAGTGGAAAATTCGTATCATTGAAAGAGCTATTTTTATGCAACATTGAGTTATACCGCGTGCATGATATATATTGACACTATATCATTTGAGCCTGCTGATAGAATTATACATTGCGCAACAGAAGGTGAAATTAACTGTTATTTATACATATTTTGAAATAAAGCTTTAACCGCGCGCTAATTGAGCCGCGGCGGGTATGGTACACTCTGTAGTTGATCGCGAGTTGTCATGAACTTATGCTTGAATTTGTAAACTGGTAGGCGCTGATTATCTGTTTGAAGCATACTTAATACTAAGTGCCTAAGATTTGCGCGGTAACTGCTATGAACCTACGAATGTAATTGTCCATTTCTTTTTTATGGTTAAATGGTAACCTATAACGTAACCCTAAGCAAACCCACGGTAACCGAAGAGATCACGTGCCTTTAAGGTTTATATGTTAACCGTCAATTACTTTTGCCAGTGCCCTCGAAACCTATCAATCCTAAACGCCCTTAAATTCGTTTCGCAGCCTCCGTGAGTTTACATTTCGTACGGGGTCAAGAAAAGAGGCGGTGGGCTTTTATGAGCTTTCATCCGGATCCGGTGCACTTTGCCCTGCGACCTTCTACTGATTTTCATGCATCCCTAAAACAAATGGACAAAATATATTTTTGTCAGAAACTTGCAGCAGTTACTATGTGGTTCAGTCGGTATTTACCAGCTTGAGCTCGAGGTCACGGGCTTTAGTCGAGCTGCAGAAGCCGTATTATGATGGAAACCAAACGCGAAAACGGAAATGTGGTTTGCGATTAATATGACAGCCCGAGGGGTTCTAAATAACCCACGTACTGCTTTGGGAAGTATAAATCCGCATGGACTATGTAATCTCTGCAAAAGCACTCATAATATACAGTGTTCTGCAACTTAACCGTCTTGGAAAAGTTTCCAAGACGGTTCCGATAAAGTTGCTGAACACTATATACGTAGCCAGGTCTTGCTATTTTGGCTAAATGAAGCTGCAGGTGTTCTACTGCCCCACACTTGGTTTATGTGGAAGATATTCGGTTAAAAGAACATTACATACATTCACTCCAAGCCATATTTTTTTCATGCAAAGAACTACAGCCGCTGGTATCAAGACGGGGGCTCTACAGAAGCCGTAGAAAAAGGAAAAGAAAAGAAAAGAAACTACCTCGACGCTTCTTGAACGACGAGGGAGGGGGGGGGGGGGGCGTGAAAAAGAAAGAAAACTGCTTCTCGCTGCGCGGGACCCGCTGCCCCCCATCGGTCCATCTC
The DNA here is from genome assembly GCF_055883805.1 of Amblyomma maculatum. Taxonomy (NCBI): domain Eukaryota; kingdom Metazoa; phylum Arthropoda; class Arachnida; order Ixodida; family Ixodidae; genus Amblyomma; species Amblyomma maculatum. Next base: position 22,229,740 of record NC_139354.1, read on the forward strand.
TTCTCCCTGCGGCAAAGCGGAAAGAACCACGGGGAGGCGAAAGGCATCGAGGCACCCTACCGCGGGGGGCGACAGGAATGCCGAAGCAGAGAAATAGCGGCGAAAAAAAAAAAAAAAGAAAGAATTGCATGCACCGCACACAGGAGATTCTCCCTGCTTTTGTAGCTTCTCCCCCCCCCCCCCCCTCCTCCCTTCTTGAGGTCACGTGGCCAAAGGGCGGGAAAACACATCCCGCGCGAGCTAAGATGCGCGGCACCACTCAGTCGACGGCCAGCCTCCGTGAGCCCGTGCGGGCGCGCGCGATGCCTACTGCCTAATTTTATCGTCCGCTTTTATTTCGCGCAAATTCAATCTGTCTCAACCTCCTGCAGCAGTCAGCGTTTGAAAAGAACAGCCCATATATGCAGCTGATGATTGCAGCCGCTCTGTACAGATTCTTCGTGCCGAAGTTCACCAAAACATGCGTAAGTACATGATCTTTCGGTCTTGATCAGAGGAGCTTTTTGCTAGATTCGGTATTATACTGAACATAATAATGTATTGTTTTGGAGCATATGTTCGTCTTGTTATATACTCCTTGCATCTTTCTTCATATATATATATATATATATATATATATATATATATATATATATATATATATATATATAATTGGTGTGGGCGCTGAACGCGCAGGAAGTCTTGCTGAGCTGTTTGGAAACAAGGCTGCGGCTGGCTGCGGTGGCAGAATTGGCTAATTTTGCTGCAGTCTGGGTCCTTGGGTATCTCCTGTCCCAAAATGCTCGCCTTTTAATATGGAGGGACACTCACTATATACCGATCAGGTAAGTCCAATTAGCACATATTTTGTTCGATACGACAATATACTGCAACTGTTTCTGGAGCGCGTATGTATATGCGCATCTTATTACTACGTACATTTTTTTTTTTTTTTTTTATAATCGATGTGTGCGCATTTCGCTCTGATTGCGCAGGAAGACGTGCTGAGCCGACTTGGAAACGATGCTGCGGCGGTGGAATTAGCTCTTTTCGCTGCAGTCCGAGGTCCGATCTCCTCTGCCCCAAAACGCCCGTCTTTCACTTCTTCACATCGAAGTGCATGCACTGACATGTATACCGACCAGGTAAGTCAAATTATCGCTGATTTTCTTCTATACGATAATGTACTGCAACTAATTATGTATTGTTTTGAGACTTATGCGCATCTTGTTACTGTAAATGCATATTTTGTAATTGGTGTGCGCGCCTTGCGCTGATCGTGCAGGGAGGCGATATCAGCTGATCTGGAAACTGGCTTCAACAGTGGAAGCTCGTTTCGCCGAAGCCTGAATTCCTTGGTCTCCTCTACACTAAAACGCTGGTCTTTCGCTTCTTCATGGCGGTGCACTTGCCGGACAGGTATTAGCGCTGATTTTGTTCTATCCGACTCACATCGATGGGACGCATGCAACCCAGTTAAATGTCAAATGCTATCACTGATATAAATATTGCAGCACCCCTCGCCATAGGAGCGATCAGAAGCTGTACTAGCATCATCGCTACTGCCAAGCAAGCTCGTGCCAGGACTGAGTACAAGATTTATGCCGTGTTTATTATTATTATTTTTTTCTGCTGTAATGATGTATATACGTGAAAATTGATGATTGAGTGATGCGGTATGCTGGCAAGGTAAGTGAGCCAGTGCGTTCATTTTGTGGATTTTGGAATTATATATGTGATGCACACAGATCTGAGCCGTTTCACATTGATTTTGCTGTGCGCTTGCTTTCTGGGCAAGCAGTTGTATTTTCATCATGCGGATTATTTCCTGGTGCTTACATGCTCATGAGGTGTTCAGCTAACTTGTTTCAAGCTTTAAAAATTTAGAACGGGTTCTATACGCTTCTAAGAGTTGGGCTGTCTAAGTAGCCGTCTTGGCTGATGAGACAATTTTTAAAATAATGCTCGGTTGTTAAATAACGAAAATAAATCAGATGACTTATCGGTAAATATCAGGTCGCTTTTGCTGTAAAAGTTCCATCTAGTTTGAGAAAATTAAGCTGTATTCTACGGAATAAACTTATTGTAGGTTTCATGTAAATATCGCGGAAACTGTTTGTTCTGCCGCGCATACGCGCTCTATGACAAGCGCGGACACTTGGTTTTGCTAGAATTATTAAATTGCAGCATTAGCATGAAAGAACGCGCTTCGGGAGGATAAGGTTTGAGTGCGCTACAGTTGCAAATTGCAACATCATGACTCCAGCAAAACAAAGTGATCGCGCCTTTCTCGCGGATTCACGGATCCTGATTACCTATTGCGGCTTTGCGCTAATGCGTTTTCAGTAGGGTCGCATGAAGTCAAGCGCATAAAATATATTGATGTGATAGTGCAGTTGGTGGCAGTGAGCAGACATTATTTTTTCTACCTTTTCACCCTATATTTGCCTGCAATGTAAAAGTGTAGGCGAAAAGGAAATTTTTAATTAAAACACTTTTCTTCATACAGCTGACCAAGATGGAACCTGCCGCAGATCCGACCAGTCGCAGACATCAAGTGATCGACAGGCTGCCAAAAGAAGGAGACCAAGCCTCAAGCCCATCTTCCATATGTGGCACACGCGCAGTCATATATCCACGCTTATTAAAAAGCAAATCGCGAGCTGTTTCTGAACGCTGTTGACAAATAAATTTTTCACCAAATACTGCAGCTTTTGTTTCTTCATGGCATCAGAAAAGCTACTGCTTTTCTTGATGCATTTGTATGTGCTACCCCGTTATATATGCATGGGCCACGATATATTAAATGCATGGCATGATACCTGCACGAGGGGCGATGCCGGCCACTAACCGGCGTCGGGAAGCAACCGGCCGACGTACGGTCTTTCGTCAGCAAAATGCTAGGGCAGACGAGCGGCCGACCATTCAGTAACGCTGGCAGACGGCAGGCCCACGTGCGGCAGGTGGTCGATCACGTCGGGCCAAAAGGTCGGGCCGTAGTCGATTGCCGAAAATCGGCCGACGTTAGGTCAGTGACAATCCCCGACGCCGGCCCTCATTCGGGTGCCGAAGGTCGGCCGGCCACTTTTCGGTCGGCGAGAAAGGTCGGCCCTACCTTTTGCCACACACTTTTTTTTGCTTGGGCACTTTGTCAAATGCTCATTCTAAGTGAAAACAAAGAACAAGCCATGACATTTGACCGGCCTTATCGCGCCTGCGTTAAAACAGAAAAAAAAAAAAAAGGCTCTGTCTGTCTTCAGCCTATGAGAAAGAAGCCATTGCAGCCGGCCAAAATAGGGCATAATGATTTCCCTTTAAGCCCCCATGAAATTTTGTTCTTGCTTGCAGAAAATGATGACAGTGTTTCGTATGATAGGAGAATATTATTGATATGAGAAGTTCACATAGCTTGTGGAAACGCCGCAGGGCTGTTCGCCATGCTAATCTCAATGTCAGACTAATCGAAGAGTATTTGTGGACTCTATTCGACAGATAACTGATGCTTTGAAAACTCAGTCTTGTGTACCTGAGTTAACCGATGTGTTTAAAAAAAAAAGAAAAGGTTAATTTTAAAGTACTACGGTAAGGATTATTGCGGGTAAACTGGCTCATTTATGTGAAATCGACCAGTCTGTGGTGGTTGTGAAATACAGTGAATAAAAGCAAAAAAAAAAAAAAAAGAAGAAAAGAGATGAAGGAATAGCTCAGTTGGGAGCGCGGCAGATGCAGATGACTGGACTG